>NW_024070196.1:44309053-44311698 GCF_014754425.2 Oryx dammah | reverse complement strand
CTCTAGTTGCAGAGAGTGGGGGCCACTCTCTAGTTGCAGAGAGTGGGCCTCTCATTGGGATGGCTTCTCTTGTTGCAGAGCACAGGCTGTAGGGTGTGCACACTTCAGTAGTTGTGGCTCCCAGCCCAGGCTCAGTAGCTGCGCAGGCTTAGTTGCTCTGAGGAATGTGGGATCTTCCCCAATCAGGGATTGAACCCATGTCTTCTGCATTTGCAGGCAGATTAGTTACCACTGAGTTACCAAGGAAGTCCCCTTCCAAGCTTTGGATGGAAGAATTTGCTTCAAAACAAGGATAACCATCTTGTAGGCTAAGGGCTCAGTTTCTTCCAAGCTCTTAGACTGGCAAAGGCTCCCCCACTGTCCCCGAAGGCCCCCCAAGACCCCCAAAAGACAGGGCTGCGGCTGCCCTCTCCTCTGCTTCCACTTGTGTGCACCCACTGCTCTCATGGGTATGAAATCTCTCTTCAATGAAAACAACACAAAAAGTTGTTCTTAATCACAAATTAAAAGAACCATTTCTGCTCCCAGTGACTGGGACATCAGAAGCAAGTGCCCATGAGTTGTCCAAGAATAACAGAGGCATTAAAAGGCAATTATTCTTTTATTTGTGTAAAGATCCAATTTGTTCTGTCGTGACATTTGGGCCACAAATCTAATAGTAACGAAATTTTAATGTCATCTGTGACGTGTAGCAAGCGTTTAACTGGTTAAGTTATAGTTCACCGACGACGACAGCTATTTCTTTCATTTTCTTAACGACAACACAAAAATCTCAGGGTGATCTCTGATGAATTGAACTGCCAAGTCCCTGCCAAGTCTATTACAGCTGTAATGATTTTTTTATTATTGCTCCGAGTTCCAAAATAAACTTCACCTCACAAGGCGACGGTAGCAGTCAGCTGGCTCTGAATTTATTTGCATGAGAAATTCTTGCTATGATTACAGAAAACAGTAAAGGCTGAGGGTTCTCAGGTTTGGCGGAGGAGGAACTTGGTCACCCTGGGGAGCATCCTTACGTCTGGGCTGCTGTGCTGCCCGCTGGGATACAGCCTCTCCACGAGGATGTTCACCTGGGCTCCCGCCTTGCAGAGGCCACAGACATGCAGATACACACAGGTGCACAGACACACACACACACCACACACATGTATGGATAAGCATACACACGCAACAGACACACATGGACACATGGAGACACACACACAACACCCATACCCCATAAGGACAGACACACACACAATAAACAGATGTACAGATATACAGACACACGTTACACACACATAGTCCCACAAATGTACTCACAAACACATACACACCCAAATGCACACAGATACATATAGACACACAGAACATGCACACACACAATACACAGAGAAACACACGTGTGCACACACATAAACACAGATACACACCTGCAGCAAACACACAGAGATACATACAGCACATGCATACACAGAGATACACACAGACACACATCTAGGCATTCGCACATAGGCACACATCCCCAGGTCCATGAAGCCTCGGAGTTCTATATGAATAGGAGCTGATAAAATGAAGATCACAAATGGGCTCTTCAGCTTTTGGGAGAGTGACAAGGGACAAGAGAGGCGCCTGCTCTCGATGTCTTGAAGAACACGGGCTCACAGGCAGGGCAATGCCAGGTGATCAGCATAAACACAGGGAAGACAGCCGACCAGGTGTAGGGGCCACATGCACTGGTGACAAGGTGGTGGAGAAACTGGTGTGCATTGGCTCAACCCTCCTGGAAAAGTCTGAAGCTATGAACAGAGAGCCAGCAGTACTTGTGCAGTGATACAAGCTAACCCAGCTCCCTGCACGCCAGCTGGGTGCCCTTGGGCAAGCTGCTCAGCTTCTCTGTGCTCAGCTTCCCTATCAGTAACACGAGAGGCAGAATGGTGCCTCCTCCAAACGCAGCTGTGCAGATGAAAACTATATGTAGGAGGGTCTGGAGCCTGGGGACCATTTACTGTTACTATTTTATCCCCTAATTCCGTGGCTGGTATTTATCCTAGGAGACTGATCCAAAAGCTATTTGCACAAAGCTGTGCACTGCAGCGTGAGTTATAGTGGCAAAAGGGAAATCAACTTAGAGTCCATCAGTGTAGATGGTCGAATGAGTTTCGAGCCGTTCTTTTGACAGATTGTTACCTACCCAGCAGGCGAGGTGCTTATCAAGACCACCCAGTGCCATAAGAAGTGATGCTTGGGAGAGGGTAAGCGACAAGTCAGCAAGGAAAATACCAACCTACCACTGTGACCAGAGAAGCAATTATGTGCGAGTGTGCCTGTATGCACAGGCTTCCCCCGTGGCTCAGTGGTAAAGAATCTGCCTGCCATGAAGGAGACACAGGAGATGCAGTTTCGATCCCTGGGTTGGGAATATCCCCTGGAGTAGGAAATGGCAACCCACTCCAGTGTTCTTGCCTGGAGACTCCCATGGACAGAGGAGCCTGGTGGGCTACAGTCCGTGGGGTCACAAAGACTCAGACATGCCTGAAGCGACTGAGCATGCATGCACGCACGCCTATAATGTGCACACGGATCTATGTGTGGTCTTGTGTGTGTGTCCGTGTCTCTGTGTGCAGATCTGTGTGTGGTCTTGTGTGTGTGTGTGTGTGTGTGTG
>NW_024070196.1:44214817-44308653 GCF_014754425.2 Oryx dammah | reverse complement strand
TATGCAGATCTATGTGTGGTCTTGTGTGTGTGTGTGTGTCTGTGTGTGCGGATCTGTGTGTGGTTTTTTGTGTGTGAGCATGTGCATGTGTCTGTGTGCTAGCATTTGTATCTTCCTGCTTCTCTATGCATGAGTATGCATCTGTGAGTATGGGTGTGACTCAGACCCTCATTCCATGTTCCCCTGCTTGTGGAGGGGAGCAGGTGCTGGGTGTGGGCTCCTCCGTCAACCCCACAACATCCCTTCTTTTCTTCTAGGTTCATCTGGCCCCACTGGAAACCAACTTACATCCATGGTCCCTCTGCATCCAGCAGACACACTGGCATGAATCTGGACTGCCCCAGGGACAGGGGTGCAAACCCACATGTGGGCTCTGTGACCCCAGGAAGATGCAAGCCAGGTGAGCCGAGGGGCTGCAGCTGCCCTCCTGGAGGTGGGGGGCCCACACAATGCAGCCAATGCCCCACACCAGCGCTTTGCTAGCAGCTCAGAGCCACACGGAGACAAACACGCCACTGGTCATGGGTCCCATTTCAACCTCGTGCAGAATTCAGGAAATAGCTCTATTTCAATGATACAGTTCACGTGGGCAGCCACCTCCGGCACACAGGACCCCTGGGGTCACGAGGGCCTCCCAGCCCCTCACTGCCCTCTCTTTCTCCATCTGTCAAGGCTGAGATACTTCTCTGCAGAAATCCAAGCCTTCTTTTGACCCTTTTCTTCCTTGAGCTTCCAGGATAATGACTTGCAGAGAAATTTCCTTAGGTAAATTTTCACACACCAGCCTCTCCCAGGCCAGCTTATTCAGAGCAGGTGTGGGAGCTGTGTCCTTCAGGAGAAGGGCATCGGCCCCTCTCCCAGGTCCGAGAGAGACCAGAAACCCCAGAGCAGTTCTCAGGAAAGACCCTTTCAGGCCCACAGACTGGCCCCAGGGATGCAGGTTCCCAGCCCGAGGTCAGGTCTCGTGACGCGGTAAGGGGCAACATCACAACGTTTGCCAGGGGCCTTTGCTGCAGGAGCAGGGGTACCAGGGCTTCTTCTCACAGGTCTGCCACTGAGGGGAGGTTGTGGGAAGCCCTTCCCTGAGAAGGTGGAGAGGAGGGCCATCCTCTGGATAATGACCTCGGAAGCAAAGACCTCAAGGCTGCCCTTGGAGTCCTGTCACTCCAGACTCGCCAGCCTGAAGGACGTGTGAAGCAGGCTGTTGGGAGCAGTGGGGACTGCGGCACTGTCCCCCTCCCCGACCCTGAGAGCTCAGTAACAACTCAGCTCCAGTGGACCATCACCAGCTAGGAATGGACACCTGGGTTTTTCCAGAATCTACTACTTTTCAAAGAGTAGATACCAATTTCGTGTGAAGTCTCTTAAGTATAAACACTGGTTCCAAGTTTGAGACATATATGACAAGTCAGGTGACATACTGAGACTCAAGTGGCTTCCCGAGAACTTGAAGTACAAGGTCACGCCACTCGAGGCTCCCCGGGCACTGTGCACACTAAGAGTGGGAGATTCAGAACGCCTTTTTCTCCCCCCAAGAAGAATGGCTGGGCGTCTGGGAGCTGTCCGAGGCATCACTAAGAGGGCAGTGAGTCCCAGCATGGAGCCTGCTGAGGGCCCAGCAGGGTCTGGGGAGAGGCTGGTTGGCTTCCTCTCCAATTTGCAGGAAGCCTTGGCTGGGTGTGGTTAAAGCGATGGCGCGGGCCAGCTGGCCACCAGCCCTGAAGGTGGCCTTGAGAGGCCCTGTCAGGGCTCTGCTTCCCCAGTGGACTGCACTCATGCACATGGGGGACACAACTTGGGGACTAGCTGCGACAGGGGCACCATGTGGAGCTGAGGAATGTTTGTGACTGTCACACGCATTATTGGACGTGAATGGCCCTCAGGGTCTCATCTCAACATGGCTGTGTGTCAGCTCCGTCCCCGTGGGGTCACCCTGCTGGGAGATGCCCAGCGAGGCTTGGGATCTCCCAACCTTGGAGCAGGGCTCTGCAGAGGGCCCTCTTCTGGACACAGGCATGTTCATTTCCTGCAGCTGTGAAACAAGTACCACATGAACCGGGGCTTCAGACAAGAGATATTTGTCCTCTGCTAGCTCTGAAGGCCAGAAGTCTGAGGTCAAGGTGTGGTCAGGGCCATACTCCCTCTGAAGCTCCAGAGGAGGGCCCTCCCTGCCTCTTCCAACTCCTGGTGGCCCCAGGTGTCCTTGGCTTGTGGCTGCATCCCTCCCATCTCTGACTCCGGAGTGGCATGGTCTTTCCTCTTCTGTGTGTCTCTTACAAGGACACTTTCAGCAGCATTCAGGACCCAGCTGGGTCATCCACAGTAATCTCCCCGTCACAACATTCTAATTACATCTGCAAAGACCCTTTTCCCAGTGAGGTTGAATTCATGGGTTCTGGGTGGTCAGGATATAGACATGGCTGTCTGCTGCACCCAGCCTTCCATCTCGGCCTTCTTATAAACCCTGTAGTATCTTCTTCGGAGAAGGCGATGGCACCCCTCTCCAGTACTCTTGCCTGGAAAATCCCATGGATGGAGGAGCCTGGTAGGCTGCAGTCCATGGGGTCACTAAGAGTTGGACATGACTGAGTGACTTCCCTTTCAATTTTCACTTTCATGCATTGGAGAAGGAAATGGCAACCCACTCCAGTGTTCTTGCCTGAAGAATCCCAGAGATGGGGGAGCCTGGTGGGCTGCTGTGTATGGGGTCACACAGAGTCGGACATGACTGAAGTGACTTAGCAGCAGCAGCAGCAGTATCTTCTTGGGAGACCATCTCTTTCCTTGCATGTACCCCCTGTGGGATGGTGAGTCTCCAGAACTTCCCCTCGGTGAAGGTCACTGGGTCCTTGGAGGGCCCTTCTCCCATCCACTTCCAGGAAAGATAGGGGCAGGGGTTTGTGACCCTGGAGACTGTCCTGGAAGCTGACTGAGGTGGAGGGGACACTCTTTTCCCAGTGTGCAGGGAAAAGTCTGGCATTTCCGCTGGCTCCTCCTCTAACTGGGGTGCTCATGTCTCCACAAAGCTGCTTTGATTCACATTGGCTGGCATTCTTCTCTTGTTAATGGAATCCCCCAGATCTCAGCTCAGAGACACTAATTTAATGGAGTGATAAGCAGCTTGGACATTGGAATTATTACCTTTTTGAATGTTTTAAAATTCATTTAAAAAGTCATCTCAACAGAGTTAAAGTCACATGAAAACAGGACACATTTGTTGAAAGTGTGTGGTTTGAGTGGCCTGATTGATGGATACCCTGGGGTAACCCCGACCCAGTCCTGGTGGAGAACGTGCCCATCCCAGGGCTCCGGGGCCCTCCAGGAGCTCTCCCCGCCCTGCCTCCTCCCCCAGGCGTCTGCACTCTCTGGACTCCTCTGTACATCAGTCACACCATGTGAGCTCTTCCATGTCTGACGCTTTTGCCACACTTTGAGTTTCGTCCTTATTGTTATGGGCATCACCATATGTCCCTTTGTAGTTCTGAGAAGCATCCCGTTACGTGGCTAGATCACACTTCATTTATCTATTCACATGTTGATAGACATTTGGGTTCAATTCAGGACTATTGTGAATAAAGCTGCTGCTATGAACATTCGCAGCTTTGTGTAGACATATGTTTTCATTTCTTTTGGGCAAATAGCTGGGGTGGAACGGCTGGTCACGTAGGAAATGTTTTTACCTCTAGGAGGAACTGCCAGGTTTCCAAAGTGGTCTTGCTGATGTCTGCTCCCACCGGCCACGCTGAGAGTTGCGAATGCTCCGTGTTGCCATCGGTCTATCTGACCGACATTGTGTCTTATTTCCCTAGTGACTCTGCAGTGGGCAGCTCTCCACGTGTGTGTTAGTGTTTTGCCCACCTCCTTGTGTGTAATATTTGTTCAAGGTCTTTGCCCGTTTTTTTTTAATTTGGGGTTTTGGCATCAGGGCTTTCTAATTCTTTCCAGGTGGTATTAATAAGGAGCAAAGTTTAAGACAACTTGCAGTCTGGCCAGAGCATTCTTTCTTCAGCTTGAGCATCCAGGCTGCTCTGAGACTTGATTTCTTGCTGGACAGCTCTTTGCTAATGGAGGGTAGGTGCCCAGAAGTCCCTCTAAGACCCTCCTAGGGGAAGAAACAACTTGTAAAGGTGCCATGATAGATAGTTCTGGTCACTCATGGGCAGAGTGGCCTGTTTCAGCAGGGACACACTAGATTGTAGAGATGAGGCAGGAGGGGTCCTTGCTTGAGGCCTTGAAATCCCAAACCTCTGTGGGGAGAACTGGCCAAGGCTCCAGGGGATCAACAGACCCTGGAGATGAACATTCACTCCAAGAAAAATACCTCCAGCCTGCTGGGCTCCCAGGAGAAAGTGGCAGCCCCAGTTGATTTTGAAGCATAGATTTCCCAGGGGTTCAACAGACCAGGGAAAAGAAGGGAGGGGCTCTAAACTGCAGGTCAGTCAGTGATGGAAATGAACGAAGCAAGCCAGGTGCAAGAAGAGTGACCGTGCAAATCTGAAGGCAGAGCAACACAGAGACATTAAGGAGTGGTGGGGACTGCAGCAAATTGGAGACCTCAGCCCTGTTTAGACAGGGCGTCACTTCTCAGCTCCAGTGACTGGCGACCCTGTGAGAACGTGCACTTTCTCATCTTAATAAAAATGCATTTTTAACATGGGAAAAACTCTCCATTTTCAGGTATGGGAACCAATTCAAAATAAATAAGTGCTTTGGAGGACGTTCTCTATAGCACACCCACCATCCTGGGTCTGCTGGTTTCTTTGCCCTCTGCTCCTTTATGACGCTCGTGGTGTTGCCTCTGTCTGGCCGTCTGTCCCTCGTTCTGTCTGGGTCTCTGTCTCCTTCTCACTCCCTCTCTGCATTCCTATTCCTTTCTGCTCCCTGGCACCGTCCTCATTTTTTTTCTTAGTGCGCGTCCTCCCCCGAATCTGTCTTCCTCTGCTCATCCTGAAGTAGGCAACAGATGGGCCCCAGGTTAGACATTTACAACAGGTTTCCTATTTGCATTTCAGGGGGCTCAGGCTGGATTCCTAAGACAAGAGATAGCTGGGCTCCAGATCAGGCATTTACAATCAGCCTCTTGTTTGCCCTCTGAGATGGAAGTAACAGCAGAAACAGGGTAAATAGCCATTGTATGTCTCTTGTAAACACCTAAAGTAATAGTCATGGCAAGGACAAAGAGGGGCAAATCCTTTACCCTGCTTGAGTAAAGGATTAAGGGATCTCTGCTTCCTCCTTTTTGAGACAAAGGAGACACTACGTATGCCCCCAAAAGGCTCCTTTATGGGAGTGAAAATTAAGGGATAACACCAGGCCATAATGAAACTTGCTTTTCCCAGAAGCCTTTACTTTACTTTGAGATCCATCTTGGCTGAGAGGTGTGTGTGCACCCAGGGGAGAGTCCCAGGGTAGGTCAGGTGTGGAAAAAGGAACCAGATAATTAGCCTGAAGGAAGACAAAGACCCAGAAGAACTGACCTATATAAATGACTTAACCACCTCTTTACTGTGCTGCTCACCACTAGGAGGGGCCCACCCTTTCTCTCCGTGTGTTTGTCTCTGCCTTGCTTCTGTCTTAACTAAGCAAACATTTTCTCTGTGTGCTCTCCCACTTGTTGTCGTGCTATGCCTGTAATAATAAACTTTGTACCTGCATTTATAGTTTCTGCCTCTGTGATAAATGCATTTTTCACTGGGTGCAAAGATCCAGAGAAAAATAGCTTCTAGCCTCTAGCCCTTGCTGGTCTGGTGGCTAGAATTCTTGGCTCTCATCCAGGCTTCCCAGGTTCAATTCCTGGGCAGGGAATGAAGATCGTGCTTCACACCACTGCTCACTGCTGCTTCCCTGAGATTCGTCTGTCTTGTTCCCCTCTCTCTTTCCTTGGTGTCTCCCTTTTTCTGCTCTCTCCAAGTCTGTGTTCTTTTTCTCTGTCTCTTTTACTGGCTCTTTCTCTTTGGATGTTCTCTCGGTCTGTCTGTCTCCCTCCTCCCTCCTTCTCTCTCCTTCACCTGACCTGGTTATCAGTCAGTTCAGTCGTTCAGTCGTGTCCGACTCTTTGTGACCCCATGGATTGCAGCACACCAGGCTTCCCTGTCCATTACTAACTCCTGGAGCTTACTCAAACTCATGTCCATCAAGTCAGTGATGCCATCCAACCATCTCATTCTGTTACCCCCTTTTCCTCCTGACTCCAATCTTTCCCACCATCAGGGTCTTTTCCAATGAGTCAGTTCTTTGCATCAGATGGCCAAAGTATTGGAGCTTCAGCTTCAGCATCAGTCCTTACAATGAATATTCAGAACTGATTTCCTTTAGGATTGACTGGTTTGATCTCCTTGCAGCCCAAGGGACTCTCAAGAGTCTTCTCCAAAACCACAGTTCAAAAGCATCAGTTCTTCAGTGCTCAGCTTTCTTTATAGTCCAACTCTCACATGCATACATGACTACTGGAAAAACCATAGCTTTGACTAGATGGACCTTTGCTGGCAAAGTAATGTCTCTGCTTTTTAATGCTGTCTAGGTTTGTCATGGCTTTTCTTCCAAGGAGAAAGCGTCTTTTAATTTCATGGTTGCAATCACCATCTGCAGTGATTTTGGAGCCCCCCAAAATAAAGTCTCTCACTGTTTCCACTGTTTCCTCATCTATTTGCCATGAAGTGATGGGACCAGATGCCATAATCTTAGTTTTCTGAATGTTGAGCTTTAAGCCAACTTTTTCACTCTCCTCTTTCACTTTCATCAAAAGGCTCTTTAGTTCTTCTTCACTTTCTGCCATAAGGGTAGTGTCATCTTCGTATCTGAGGTTATTGATATTTCTCCTGGCAATCTTGATTCCAGCTTGATTCCAACCCAGCATTTCACATGATTTACTTTGCATATAAATTAAATAAGTAGGGTGACAATAAAAGCCTTAATGTATTCCTTTCCCGATTTGGAACCAGTCTGTTGTTCCATGTCCAGTTCTAACTGTTGCTTCTTGACCTGCAAGCAGATTTCTCAGGAGGCGGGTCAGGTGGTCTGGTATTCCCAACTCTTTCAGAATTTTCCACAGTTTGTTGTGATCCACACAGTCAAAGGCTTTGGCCTAGGCAATAAAGCAGAAGTAGTTTTTCTGGAATTCTCTTGCTTTCTCGATGATCCAATGGATGTTGGCAATTTGATCTCTGGTTCCTCTGCCTTTTCTAAATCCAGCTTGAACATCTGGAAGTTCATAATTCATGTACTGTTGAAGCCTGGCTTGGAGAATTTAGAGCATTACTTTGCTAGCATGTTAGATGAGTGCAATTGTGCGGTAGTTTGAGCATTCTTTGGCATTGCCTTTCTTTGGAATTGGAATGAAAACTGACCTTTTCCAGTCCTGTGGCCACTGCTGAGTTTTCCAAATTTGCTGGCATATTGAGTGCAGCACTTTCACAGCATCATCTTTCAGGATTTGAAATAGCTCAACTGGAATTCCATCACCTCCACTAGCTTTCTTCATAGTAATGCTAAGGCCCACTTGACTTCACATTCCAGGACATCTGGCTCTAGGTGAGTGATCACACCATCGTGGTTATCTGGGTCATGAAGCTCTTTTTTGTACAGTTCTTCTGTGTATTCTTGCCACCTCTTCTTAATATCCTTTATTGGGCCCATCTTTGCATGAAATGTTCCCTTGGTATCTCTAATTTTCTTGAAGAGATCTCTAGTCTTTCCCATTCTGTTCTTTTCCTCTATTTCTTTGCACTGATCACTGAAGAAGGCTTTCTTATCTCCCCTTGCTATTCTTTGGAACTCTGCATTCAGATGGGTATATCTTTCCTTTTCTCCTTTGCCTTTCGCTTCTCTTCTTTTCTAAGCTATTTATAAGGCCTCATCAGACAACCATTTTGCCCTTTTGCATTTCTTTTTCTTGGGGATGGTCTTGATCACTGCCTCTTGTACAATGAAACGAACCTTTGACCATAGTTCTTCAGGCACTCTATTGATCAGATCTAGTCCTTAAATCTATTTCTCACTTCCACTGTATAATCATAAGTGATTTGATTTAGGTCATACCTGAATGGTCTAGTGGTTATCCCTACTTTCTTCAATGTAAGTCTGAATTTGGCAGTAAGGAATTCATGATCTGAGCCACAGTCAGCTCCCAGTCTTGTTTTTGTGGACTGTATAGAGCTTCTCCATCTTTGGCTGCAAAGAATATAATCAATCTGATTTCAGTGTTGACCATCTGGTGATGTCCATGTGTACAGTCTTCTCTTGTGTTGCTGGAAAAGGCTGTTTTCTATGACTAGTGCATTCTCTTGACAAAACTCTATTAGCCTTTGCCCTGCTTCATTTTGTACTCCAAGGTCAAATTTGCCTATTACTCCAGGTGTCTCTTGACTTCCTACTTTTGCATTCACAGCCCCGTATAATGAAAAGGACATCTTTTTTGGATGTTAGTTCTAGAAGGTCCTGTAGGTCTTCATAGAACCATTCAATTTCAGCTTCTTCAGCATTAGTGGTTGGGGCATAGACTTGGATTACTGTGATAGTGAATGGTTTGCCTTGGAAATGAACGGAACCATTCTGTCATTTTTGAGATTGCAGCCAAGTACTGCATTTTGGACTCTTTTGTTGACTATGAGGGCTTCTCCATTTCTTCTAAGGGATTCTTGCCCACAGTAGTAGATATAATGGTCATCTGAGTTAAATTCACCCATTCCAGTCCATTTTAGTTCACTGATTCCTAGAATGTCGATGTTCACTCTTGCCATCTCCTGTTTGACCACTTCCAATTCATGGACCTAACATTCCGGGTTCCTATGCAACATTGCTCTTTACACCATTGGACTTTACTTCCATCACCAGTCACATCCACAACTGGGCGTTGTTTTTGCTTTGGCTCTGTCTCTTCATTCTTTCTGGACTCATTTCTCCACTCTTTTCCAGTAGCATATTGGGCACCTACCAGTCTGGGGAGTTCATCTTTCAGTGTCCTATCTTTCTGCCTTTTCATACTGTTCATGGGGTTCTCAAGGCAAGAATGTTGAAGTGGTTTGCCATTCCCTTCTCCAATGGACCTCATTTTGTCAGAACTCTCCACCATGATCTGTCGGTCTTGGGTGGTCCTACATGGCATGGCTCATAGTTTCATTGATTTAGACAAGGCTGTGGTCCATGTGATCAGTTGGATTAGTTTTCTGTGACTGTGGTTTTCATTCTGTCTGTCCTCTGAGGGATAAGGATAAGAGGCTTATGGAAGCTTCCTGATGGGAGAGCCTGGCTGTGGGGGAAACTGGGTCTTGTTCTGATGGGTGGGCCATGCTCAGTAAATCATTAATCCAATTTTCTGTTTATGGGCAGGGTTGTGTTCCCTTCCTGTTGTTTGACCTGAGACCAAACCATGGTGGAGGTAATAGCGACCTCCTTCAAAAGGTCCCACGCATGCGCTGCCGCCTTCAGTGGCCCTGACCCTGCAGCAGGCCACCGCTGGCCCACGCCTCTGTCAGAGGCTCTTGGACATTCACAAGCAAGTCTGAGTCAGTCTCTTGTGGGGACATTGCTCCTTTCTCCTGGGTCTTGGTGTGCACAAGGTTTTGTTTGTACCCTCCAAGAGTCTGTTTCCCTAGTCCTGTGTAAGTTCTGACAGCTCTATGGTGGGGTTAATGGCGACCTCCTCCAAGAGGGCTTATGCCACACCCAGGTCTAGTACACCCAGAGCCCCTACCCTTTCAGCAGGCCACTGCTGACCTGTACCTCTGCAGAAGACACTCAAACACTCAAAGCCAGGTCTTGCTCAGCCTCTGTGGGGTCTCCTGGGCCACACAAGGTTTTCTTTGAGCTATTCGAGGGTCACTGGTGGGTATGGGATTTGATTTTAAGCGTGATTTCTCCCCTCCTACCATCTTGCTGGGACTTCTCCTTTGCCCTTGGAGGTGGGGTATCATTTTGTGGTGGGATCCAACATTCTCCTGTTGATGGTTGTTCAGCAGCAAGTGGTAATTTTGGAGTTCTCGCAGGAGAAGGTGAGCACATGTCTTTCTACTCTGCCACCCTGATCACCTGGTTATCACCCAGGTCACAATATGGAGCCACCTCCCATTTCCCCATTACACCACCATGTCCCTTTGCACACCCAGGGAAACCCTGTACCAGCTGCATCCTGCCATTTCTACTCTCGCGCCTGGTGCCAGGCCTTGGCTTTCTGCAGAGGAATGCTACCTGTCCCTCCAGTCCCCAAGGCCCCTGCTGCAGCCCTGCCCCACCTCACTGTCCTGACTCTTTCCAGGGCAGGCCCCGCCCCAGTGGCCCCGCCCACCTGACTCCTCCAGTGCAGGCCCCGCCCCCGTAGCCCTCGTGGCCGGCTCACCTGATGGGCGCCGCCTCGTCGCCGCGGTCCAGCCAGTCCTGGGGCGGGACGATGTACATGCACCAAAGGCCCCAGTTGTAGCCGTGGGCCGCGCTGGCGTATTGCTGCACCTCGAACGTATCGTACTTGATGTTGTCGATGGCTGGCAGGACGATCCGCCGGCGGTCCTCCCGGATCCGCGTAAGGGCGGGCTCGGCCCTGCAAGGAGACGCCGGTCCCTGAGGAAGGGCACGGATGCCAGGGACCCCCGTCCCGTCCCCCTAGGTAGGGAGCCAGGACCCAGCCGGCCACACCCGCATCTAATGTCGGGCTAGACCAACCCTGTGGAGGGTAGATCCAAGCGCTGCACCTCTGGAAGCCCCGGCGTCGTCTGGGCTGCACACTCGCCTGCCCGAGGTCTCCCTCTGCCCGAGGCAGCCCGTGGCTAACCAGCGATTGACACTAGGGATATAAACACCATCCAGGCCCCATCTCTGACATCTCTGATGGGCTGTCCTGGCTCCAGAGAGCCCTGTGAGTCAGCTCAGTCTGTCAGCAGGCCTGCCTCACAGCCTAGCTTTTCTGGCAAGCGAATCCTACTTCCTGGCAGGCCTTCCCTCCAGGGCTGGAAGGTACATTCATTTATAAGCAGGAATGGAGGCATGAATGTGCCACACCTTCTTGTAACACATTGGAGCATACCCGTGAACTAGAAAAGGAAAAAAAAAAAAAAAGTCCATGCCTCCAGGAGCTTAGGATATACTGAAGGGACAGAAAGGCTAACAAGTGCTGTTGTGCAGTGCACAACCTACACAACAGTATGTGGTGGGCCTGACTGAGTGGGTGTGGGGGACAGAGAAAAACGTATGAGTAAATGATAGGTTAGGAGGTGATATGTATTGCGACAGAAAAAGAGAGGAAAATAAGGGTGATTTGGAATTGCAGTTTTAAATAGGGTGTTCAGGGTAGGTTTCACTGGGTGATGAGCAGAGGTGGTGTAGGATGTAGCAGCTGGTTGTTGGGGAGGTAGGTGGGGTGCTGCACACAGAAGGAGCAGCCAGCGCTGAGCCCCTGGGATGTGCTGGTGTGCTTGGGAAGCAGGCCAGGCAGCTGGAGTGGAGAGATGGTGGCCGTGCAGGCGATGAAGGCGGAGAGGAGAGAGACCAGAGGACAAAGGCTGTGGGTTGTGAATTTTCAATGCAGGAGTCCCCAGGGGCAAACAGGTAGCGTTTCACTCTGGAGACGACCTTGTCTCCTGCAAGCATGAGATGCTGCCCAAGGGGCTGGAGTTCACCATGCTCATGAGCAGCCTGCTGGCTGGGGGACCAGAGAGATGAACAGGGGGACAGGGGCCAAGCTCAGGGAGGGACAGCAGGGCTGGGGTCAGGGTGGGAGCTCTCTGACCCTGCCTAGCCAGATTCACCCTATAGCCAGCCTTTCTTCCCGTCCTTCCAAGCGAGAGCCTGGTATTTACCTGCCTTTCAGCTTCATGAGGAGGATTAATTAATTACTGTTAGCAAAGTGCTTCAGAGATGAAAAGCTCTCTGCAAATGCCACATGTGCTAATAAGGCAGAATCTTTATGGAGGCAGTTCTGGGAGGGGAGGGCTATTTGCAGATGGATAACTGGGTTTTCAGTGGTAAAAATTAAAGTTACAGTAGTTTCAAATGGCATTTTGATGTGATAGACTTGTGACTCTCCCAAACGTCCTCCAAATACTCCAGGGAGTTTAACATACATGAGAGGGACAGAAAGGCCTTCGAGTACAGCTGTGCAGGGCACAACCTACACAACAGCATGCAGTGACCCTGGTGGAGGGCAGACCATAACATGTCACTACTGACAGAAGGTGACAGATGTCGTGGGAAAAGAAGAGTTGCTTCATGAGGGTGGCAGAGGAGAGGGAAATGGGGGCCAGCAGCAATGGCACCCCACTCCAGTACTCTTGCCTGGAAAATCCCATGGGCTGAGGAGCCTGGTAGGTCTCAGTCCACGAGGTTGCTAAGAGTCAGACCCAACTGAGCAACTTCACTTTGACTTTTCACTTTCATGCATTGGAGAAGGAAATGGCAACCCACTCCTGCATTCTTGCCTGGAGAATCCCAGGGATGGGGGAGCCTGGGGTCGCACAGAGTCGGACACGACTGAAGTGACGTAGCAGCAGCCGCAGGAGAAGTCAGAACTCGCATCTCGGTCAGGCACGCTCTGGGTCAGAACCAGCCCTGAGAACGCACTGGTGGTGCTGGGCTGGCTGAGATGTACCAGCGGGAGTGCAGGAGTGTGGAAGGAAAGGGCTCCATTCACCTGCCTACCAGGCACCAAAGCCCTGGTCCAACCAAAACAGCAGTTAGGAAACCCAGGAACTTTGAGAGGTCCCAAAGGCCAGAATCTCAGGGGCCCTAACTGGGGACACCTGGCCAGGCACCGTGGGACTTGATCAGCACACCCATCATGAACCCCTTCTCATCTCCCTTGAGGGAATATCTCAGTGAACCTTTTAGTTTAGGCTTCAGAGAGTTTAAAGATGTGACTTGGGAGATTTGATATAAAGAAGAGTGAGTTTTAGTTTCTCTCAAAATGGGGCAAACTGGCTACATGGGGCTGACTTTTCCCTGCTGCTCGGCTGGTAAGGGCTGCAGGCTGCCCCGGGTGAGGGGTTCATGCTCCCTGCCCACTGTGGACCCCTTGCATACCCTACCACTGTGGCTTTAACTTAAGGATCTTCGTGTGAGATCACACTGGGTGACCTGTGTGTGTGTGTGTTATGGCTCAGGTGTGTCCGACTCTTTGCAAGCCCATGGACTGAAGCCCACCAGGCTCCTCTGTCCATGGAATTCTCTGGGCAAGAATACTGGAGTGGGTTGCCATTTCCTTCTCCATGTGAAGACAGACACAGAGACTGGAGGGACGCGGTCACAAGCCCAGGGACTCCTGGAGCTTCCGGAGCTGGAAGAGGGGTGAATGGTGTCCTCCCACAAAGACTGGTCCACATGGAACCCGGGATGTGACCTTACTGGGAAACAGAGTCTTTGCAGAGGTAATTCAGTTAAAAAACCCAAGATGATATAACCCTGGATTGGGGTGAGCCGTGAATCCAAGGTGTGTCCTTCTAAGAGAAAGTAGAGGGAGACCTGAGACCAGGACACAGAGGCGAAGCCACGTGATGGCGGAGGCAGAGATGAAGGGATGCCACCACAGCCCTAGACGCCCGGAGCCGTCAGAGCTGGAAGAGGTGGGAGGCTCCTCCCCAAGGGCTTCCTGGGGAGCCCAGCCCTGCCTGCAGCTTGATTTTGACTTCTGGCCTCAGAGCTGTGAGAGAATGAATTTCTCTGGTTTTGAGCCACCAGCCTTTGGTCATTGTTATGGCAGCCCCAGGACATGCACTGGGTGACCCTCCCTCCACCTGTTCATGTCCCAGCCCCTCCAACACAGGTGGTCCCCTGGGGTCTCCGTCTTCAGTCCCAGCTGGGCACTTGTCTGACACCCATGTGCTGAAGCCAGCACTGTTCACAAGCATCCCTCATGTAACCTTGGCAACAGTCCAGCTCTCTAACATCACCAGTCAGTGCATGAAGAAACCAAGGCTTGCCTGGGGCTCAAACACTCGCATCGTGTTGGTGGCCCAACTGTCCTGTCCCAATCCTTCCCGCAGGATTGCCAAGCCCTGCCCTCCCCACCCAGTTGCGTTTATTCCTCTTGGGTCCTCTGCAGGGCCTGGCGGGAGTGAGGGCTCAGGGGGCAACTCCTAGATGCAGCCGCCAGAGAGGAAATTAGGAAACATACCAAGAGACCGGCGGGTGCTTTCCAGAAAACTTTGAAGCACATCCTTCTGTTCTAGCAACACATCCTCAGGCACCTGTTGTGAGAGCATCAGCCCACCGCCTGCCTAGGGAACAGCAGGGTCTGGATAGAGGCGCCAGGGCCACCTGCAGCTCTGAAGCCCCATGTGGAAATGATTCTGTTCTTAAGGCGTCACTGGCCACCTTTGGGCACAGCCTCATGAACATCCCCAGGCGAGAGAGCACAGATCCGGGGCCCCACCCTGAGACCCTGTATCCCACAGACCTGTACTTCTTGCCAGCTCTCAGGGGCGTCAGATGCTGCTGGTCTGGGGTTCACACTGAGCACCGAGGCCCTGCAGGGTCCCTGCCCCCCAGGGCACCTCTAGATCGTCCTGCACACGTGCTTGGGTGTCTCCCTGGTGTCCCGGCCACTCCCCTGTATCCCGGCCACTCCTCTGTGTCCCAGCCACTCCCCTGGCCAGATCCCCCTCCAGGTTTCTCATTAGAAGCCCACCTTGCCCCTGAATGGATGGGTGGGAGAAAATGGGCAGATGCTGTGTCCTAGGACTTTCTCATAAGGATGAGAAATTGCTTCCAACCAGACTTGGGTTTCTATTAACTGAGACCCGACAGACCACATTTCATATACATGATACCCAACCTTGTGTGTACCTCCCTGACCTAAGGTCACAAGCACATCCTCATTTGAACTGTCACCTGCTGGAGTGACTGGCCAATTCAAATTCCTTTGGGCACAAGGTGGGGAGACAGATCAGTCCTCATACACAGGCATCACAAACAGGGTTCTGGGTTCTAGGACCTGCACATGGAGTGGCCACATGTCTGGGCTCAGCTGCGCCCCTCTCACCCCCACCAGGCTCATCCTCTTTGCCCAGCTCCTGCAGACCCCACCCGACCCCACCCAGGGCACAGCCCCACTTGGCCCCAGGCCCCAGCCTTACCAGCCTGTGCTGAACTCCACATGGGCATCAAAGAAGCCGACGATGGGGGCCGTGGCGACCTTCCAACCCTGCAGCCGCGCCCGGATCAGGCCTTCCCGCCTGCTGTTGCGGACAATCTTCACCAGGCCCGGGTATCTTTTGCTGACGTATTGGTCCAGGTTGAGCTTGAGTTCCACTGCGGGGACACAGAGAAGTTTCAGGTATGGCACTGTGGGAGAGCCCGAGGCCACTGAGACCCACAGTCGTTGTGTGCTCCGGATCCATACTTCATAAACTTTAAGAGGACACACCACGGCTGGACGTGGCTCAAGGTGCTGGGGGGGACTTCGGAGAGATAAGACCCCACCTTGTGGAGCTGTGTTCCAGCGGGAGAGACCACGAGCTATCAAGCCAGATTGATCCAGACAGAAGCAATTGTTATGAGAATAAGAGAAAACGGGGCTGAATTACTCAGCTGTAGGAATGCAGTCCACGGGCAGATGGATGGATAAACGAAGTGTGGTGCATCCACAGAATGGAATATGGTCCGGCCTTAGAAAGGAAACTCTGACACATGTTACAAGGTAGATAAACTTGAGAACATGATGCTCAGTAAATAATCCAGTCCCCACAGGGCAAGTGCTGTGTGATTCCCCTTACATGAGGTCCCTGGAGCAGACGTGTCCATAGGGACAGAAGGCAGAATGGGAGGGGGGTGGGGAGTTAGTGTTTAATGGGGACAGAGTTTCATTTGGGGAAGATGAAAAGGTTCTTGTGGTATTGGTGGTGATGGCCGTACAATGATGTGAACGTCCTTGATACCCCTGAACTCTACAATTATTTTGTAAATGGTTAATTTTACGTTATGAGAATTTCAACTCAATAAGTCATTGAAAAAAATGGATGAGGGCCCAGGAGTCTTTGTGAGGAAGCTTCTGAGGGCTAAAAGTACAAGCAACAAAATAGGTCACAATAATAGCAAACATTAGCCAAAATGAAAGAAAAAAAAAGGTGGGGGGAAGGGAGTGGGTGTCTGAGTGGGGCGGGGGCTTCTCCAGGTCGGCGGGGCAGGGACAGGGGCGGCCTGTGGAGGGGACACGTGGGCTGTGACAGGACAGGGAGCTGGAGGGGAAGAGAGGAGGACATTACAGGCAAGGGAAAGGAGCAGTGTGGGGACACCCTTGGCTGCTCTCAGGGGTAGGGGAGTGGGTGGGGAGGAGGTGCAGGGAGGAGCAGAGGGCTTGGGGCTGGGCTCGGGGCTGCTCGGGAGGAGCCGAGAGGGTTTGAACCAGATTCTTGCTCCTGGGCCTTTGCAATACTCTCACGCCTTGGCTATGGGGACTACTTGCAGAAGACCTCCACCAGCCAGAGGCCTTCCCCCCACATGCCCCCCACCAGGCTCTAGTGGATACTCCCAGGAGGGCAGCATGGCCCCACGGAGGGCTCCCGCTGCAGAGCCAGTGGGTCCCGGAGCAGTGTCCCCGTGCTCTGCCCTGCCCTCTCCAGGCCTCATTCTCGCTCCCTTGACAGTGTGGGGCGGGGCTCTCCTGACGTAGACACAGAGCACAGGAGAGGCTGGAGCTCCTTCAGGCCAGGAGGGCTCTGGGGGGGCCTCTCCCCGCTTTCCTCCACCCTCCCCCTGCCTCCCGACTTGAGAAAGAGAGACTGCAATGACGGAGAGACCCAACAGTCACAGCTCAGTGCACCGGGACCTCGGTGTGGGAGCCGCCAGTAGTGAGGTCCATGCTCCTCTCTGCTTCTGCAGAGAAACAGATGAGGACAGGCTAGGAACCTCCAGACCCTTGTTGGGGGCTTGGAGCCCCATGTGCCTGGTGGGTGTGGATAAATGCCTGGGCTGGATGGAGGCTGACGTGGGGCCATGATAAGAGATCCCAGGGGCCCGCGCTCCAGCTGTGAGCACTGGCTCCTTCCCCATCAGCAAACCTCCCACTGGAGTTTTGTCCACAAACAAGAAGTGAAGGTGTGATTAGCATAGGGAGACTCAACACACGGGGGGCCTTTCTGGATGATGGCTGTAGGGGTTGCCACCCCGCCCAAACTCAGGTCCACCCAGAACCCCAATTGGAAATAGGGGTTTTGTGGATGTAAACAGTTAAGGGTCTTGAGATGAAAACCTTCTGGATTAGGATGGGCCCTAACTTCAAGGACGAAGGTCCTTATAAGAAGAGGAGAGACACAAATACACAAGAAGAGGGAAAGGTGTGGCCACAAGCCCAGGACACCAAAGATGCCAGCAGCCGGCAGAAGCAGGAGGGACCCTCTCCTGGAGCCTCTGGAGGAAACGTGGCCCTGCCCATATCCTGAATTCAGAATTCTGGGCTCCAGGGCTCCAACACGCTTCTCTCGCTGGGGTGCTGAGCTGGCCCCACTCACCATTATCACTGTTGTCATCCACCAGGATCACCTCCTTGAGGAGCTGGGAGGGCGTGTGGTTGACCACGCTGTGGACGGAGCGCAGAATGACTGAGAGGGCTTCATTGACAAAGATGAACACCACAGAGATCTGGGGCAGGTCGTCCGAGTAGGTCATCTGTCTGCATCTGCAAGAGAGATGGCATGGGGGGCAGAGGTCAGTGTCCGGACAGGATGAGGAGGTGGGAGCCTGCAGCCCCCAGAGGAGGCCCACTGGGACCACTTCTAAATCCTGCTACCGATGGAAGAGCAATAGGGATGCCACGGTTAGAAAAGGAATGAGCACAGGGAGAGAAACAGGGGGATGATGTTCATCTCAGAAACCCTAACTTCCACACTCTGCCCCTGAACCCTGCTGTCTCCTTGCAGAAAGACAGGGACATTGCACCTGTCAGGGATTAACGTCCCACTGAGATCACATGGAACATTTTTTGACACCCTTGGGAGGCATGAAGGAGAAGTGAAGGGGAGATGATCACCTCTTAGTGCAGTCCAGTGGAGGGTCCAGGAGAGCTCCAGCCTGGAGCCCACATCAGCCACTCCCCATGCTCAGCTCTATCTGTGCCCCAAGTGGTCATGGTGTTGGTGGCTGCTAGACAGAGGGCATCTACTGGGAAGGTCCTATGCTCAACAGACACTGTCCTCTGAAGTGCGATCTGAGTCACAGTGATGACAAGTACACAATTGTCAGATGAGGGCTGTTGAACTAGGAGAGGTGTCTGTATGGGACAGCCTAGTTGTGGCCTCCGCTTAACCTCAGCATCAAGATAAAATAGAATGATGAAGTATCTTCTCCAAAGGTCTTATCTTGGAAGTAGGGATGTGGGAGGGGAAATGAAGGGAGCAGGGAAAGCAAAATATTCCATAATTGAGCGTGGGATGAGGCCAGTGAGTGCCTGTTAATATAATAATACAGTGGAATAAATTCACAAGGGAACATGGGGAATTATCAAAAATAGAGAAGTGGGGGGAAAAGGAACAAAAATTGAAGTAGGTAATAAAGTAAGACAGAAGGAACTCAAGTATGTTGGCTGCTACAATAGATGTAAGTAAACTAATACTCTCTTTAAAATAGCAGAGGCTGTTCAATGAAGTTAGATACATACACACGAGTGCTCACACACATATGCGCACATTCACTCACATATTCATTCACACACAGCTCTGGTTTATGGTTTATAATGAACACAATTAAAATAGAGTGACTTTTTAAAAAAAGATTGGAAATATAAACAAGTGAGAAAGAGATGCCAGACAAATACCGCCTCTCTAAGCCAGACATTCAGCACAGATATCACATAGGATGGAGAAGGCTCTCTATGAAGGAGACAGAATAATTATAAACCGTTATCACAAAGTGAACTGGCCCCTGGGTATAAAAGGAAAAATTACTAGAAAAGTAAGGAGAGTTTGATGAAACCGTAAGTGTGCGTCACCTTTAGACTGGGCAGACTGAAAAAGTAAGACCATGAAGGAATTTACATAAAGAAGCCCCTATTTCCTTAGGCTCATAGGACATTTACAGAAAGTGGTCATGTATTTGCAAAACAGAGAACTTTAGATTTTTATGAAGCAGAAATTTCACAGGCTGGGCTGGGTCTGTGGGCCTGTGACCTGAGCAGTCCCACGGGGCCCACACTGGGAGCGACCCACTCCCCTCACAGCCTCCTCCTCATCCATCCATGTGCTTCCTATTCTCATCAGCTAACCAGTCATTAGGGTAGGGGTCACACTGCTCCAGTATGACCTCATCTTAACTAATTACACCTTCAACAACCCCATTTCCTATTCAGAAATATTCTGAGGTCCTGGCAGGTAGATTTGGACATCTTTGGGGGGACACATTTAGCCCATGATCAGTCATGCTTATCCCACAACTGGAGAAAGAGCTTTATTTAAAGATGGGGGTGTGGGGGGACTTCCCTGGTGGTCTAGTGGCTAAGACTCTACACTCCCAATACAGGGATCCTGGGTTTGATCCCTGGTCAAGGAACTAGATCCTACCTGCTGCAACTAAGACCCTGTGCAGTCAACAAATAAACAAAAATAAATATTAATAAAAATTAAAATGGGGGGGTCATTGCAGTTGTTGGGGGGCTAAGGGTGAGAACAAGGTAGAGCTGTTTGAGAAAGATGACCAATACTGGGCATAACAAACCATGATGATAACCAATAACTATAATAATCAATTATGAGAATAACTGATCATGATAATAAATAATAAGGGGGATAACTGATACTGATGATAACCAATTGTGATAATAACTAATACTAATGGATAATCAATCATGATGACAACCAATCAGGATGATAGCAACAGCTGAGGGTCTCCAGCGCACAGCGCTTACTCTGTGTATCTCAGCTCTCCAGCTCCCTCAGCTGCCCTAACAGAAATGTGAGGATCCTGGCAGTTAACTGCCCCCTCCTATAGTGAGTGCTGCCCTCAGAGGTGGTGCTGGCTGCCTCCAGCCAGAGGGGAGCGAGCCTTAAGGGGGGCCCTCCCTCCTGCCTGCTCCCAGCTGGGGTTAGAGCGCCTGCCTGACTCTATGACTAAGGAGAGCCCTGTATCACTGTCACATGGGTATGGGCTGCGGTGCTGCAGGGAGAGTTCATCACTCAGGAAAATGCTTTCTGACAAGAAGACTTCACTCCATTTTTCTGTAGAGGAAGAAAGTTGGAATGTACGATTTTCATGAACTTGCAAAATGTGTAAAACAGGAAAAAAAAACCAACACACCTTGAGGAAGGAAATCTATCTTGAGAGTGACCCTGGCTGCAGTTGCAGACAGGAAGGATGGGTTTGGAGGGGGAGCTCTTGGGGGCCTGCGGGGGAGGGGCTGCAGTGCTCCCCACTGCCTCCCCATCCCAAAGGCCTGGGCGCTTTCAGTCCTGCACCTTCTTCCCAGCCCACCATCCTCAGGCATCCTCATGTGGCTTCTTTAGGGTCTCTCGTCCCCCACTGCAGGCCCCCCCAAGAGCAGGCTCCTTCACTACTGTACCCCAAGACCCCAGAGTTGGTCACACAGTAGGGCTTACAAGCACTTGTTGACAAAGGGAAGAAAGAACAAGTAAATGGGTCATGCATGGCCGAGTCCTGACACTCATGGGCTCCCCCGCCCCCGTCTCGATGCACAACGACAGCAGGAACCTCCACTGTGCTCAGGGTGGGGAGGAAGCTGGCGGAGTCTGGAGGGTGTGGGAGCTCTTGTCCCCCTTCCTCTCCCTCCATGACCAGGTTAGGAGGCCAGGGACCTCTCCGGCTTGGCCACTGGGCCACAGACTTCTCTTCTAAAAGACGTTTCAACCGGCAACAGCCACCTGGCGCTGCCTGTGGAGAAGCCACCAGTGTCTGCAGCCGTCTCCTGGGGACACACCTCACATGAGACTCCTTCCAGGGGCTGGAAGCCGTACTGGCCAGAAGGGACGAGGTGCCCGCCCCCACGGCTTCCACTTGTGAGGGCACGGGGTTGAGGGTGAGCATGGAAACAAAGGTTTTGACTGCAGAGGATAGAGCGGGGTGACGGGGTGAAGAGTGGTCACAGGGAGGTGTCTTTGGACAAGGCAGTGGAGGAGGTGTGGGGGTCCCAGAACAGTCAGTCCATTTGGGCCCCGGAAACATACACCCAGATATTTATAGTCCCAGGTCCAGAGGCTGGAAGGCCAAGGCCGAGACTGGTCTCTGAGGCCTCGCTCCTTGACATGTATATAGCCATCTCCTCCCTGCATCCCCACACAGTTGTACCTGTGTGTCTGTGTCCAGATCTCCTCTCATAAGGACACCAGTCCTGTGGGATTAACCCCACTTTGCAGCCTCACTTTACCTCAGTCACCCATTTATAGGCCCCACCTCCACATACAGTCACATCCTGAGGTCCTGGGGTTAGGACTTTAACATATGGATTTGGCGGGGGACACACAACTCAGCCCACAGAAAAATCCAAAAGATAAGTAGGACTCAGCCAGGCAAGGACCGGTCCATTCCATTGGCTGGGAGTGTGTACAGCAGGTTTCCCATTGGGCGATGAGCTGTCTCACTTTATTGTTTGTCTACACTTAAGAAATCACACCCGTTGCAAACATTTGCAGTTCACAAATTGTTATTTAAGTTAGAAATCGTGCAATAGAGGTGGCTCATTTCTCTCCAGCACAAATTTGCATAAAAATAATCTGTTTTCCTTAGCATATAATCCCCTTCTCAGTTGGAAAATAAAATTGTTTGTGTTAAATATTGAGCAGAGTGTGTTCCCTGGCAGTTCAGTGGTTAGGACTCTTCGCTTTCACTGCTGAGGGCTCAAATTCAATGCCTGATCGGGGAACCAAGATTCCACAAGCTTTGCAGTGGCCACAAAAAATAAAACTTAAAAAAATAAATATTGTGCTGATAGAAGGGTTTGTTTATCACACACAAGTAGGTAAGATGTCAGTGAGGCAGTAAGAAACCTGTGCTAACCCCGCTGGAGATCAGGAATGTTACCGTCCAAAGTGCAGCCTCCCCTATGCTTTTCTTTAGAGTTTCTGATCCCAGGTACCCAGCCCGTGGCGCACATGAACTTGACCTGAGGCCAAGCCCCTCTGGCCCTGCCTTTGTACCAGCACAAGCTCCACTGGCCGCCGGGCCAGCCTGTCCCACGATGTGCCTGCTTCTCCTCCCAGCAGCAGCACTGTGTTTCCACATCTCTTTCTGTGCCTGAATCAGTTTCAGGGCTCAGTGTCCTCCCCGCCCCGCACTGGAGCCAGGGAGGGGCTGGATGTGATGGTGGAAACAAAACTGACCACCACGCGGCGGTCCTGGAATAAGTCTGTCTAAGTAGAACCAGAGGGCTCTTCTCTGTAATTAAAAGCCCTATTTCTGTCAGACAGAAAATAAACCAAGTTGACAGAGTTTGGAAAGAATCAGAGTTCAGCAAGAGGGCGGCTCTGAGAGCTTGTAATCACAGTGACCCAGAATGGGCCCAGGAGTGGGGCAGATGCAGGGGACAGAGAGGGGGACATGGGCAAAGAGGGAGAAGGACCTCCATCATCCCCACCCGGGGCCTCTGGAGGGGGAGGGAGACCCAGGGCACACCCACACGCTCTTTGCTCACTGTAAAACAGGGAAGACCGGGTGATACACTATAATGATCTCAACTTGACACTGAATGTGTTACATCAGCATAACATTTTTATGTTCAAACCCACAGTGGGGTGTCCCCACCCTTCCCTAGACAGTCACAGGTCAGGAGAGAGCAAGACCCTGTCTCCCTGACCCCCTCCCTCCTGCTACGACCCTCTCTGCTCCCCTTTGCGATGAACTCATCCCTTTCCAGCCCCACCTCCTCTGGCAAAGCCTTGGCCTTGACTTTGGTCTCCCCTACCTCTCCCTTGACCCTCTTCCTGCATGTGCTCACCACCCACTAAGAAAGGCACAATCTCTAGGATGTGAGCTGGGTCCCCTCTGACCTGACCTCTGTATTTTTCCTCTTGCTCACCTGATGGCCCCTCATGGCCCCTCAAGAGCACAAGAGTCTGCCCCTGCCTCAGGGCCTTTGCATGCCCTCCCTGCCTGGTACTCGTCTCCCCTATGTGGCCACATCACTGACTGCTACTCTGCCCTGCCTCCCAGGCTGGGAGCCCCAGGCAGGGCTTCCAATTTGTCTGGTCACTGCCTCACCAGCACCTAGGACTGCAGACGCTCCAAAGGCTTTAATACATATCATCACAGCTCCTGGTGGATTCAAAGGTGGGCTGTGAGATGCACGTTTAAAGCTATGGCTCATATGGACAAACCTCTGGATAATTCTGTATGGGGGAAACATCAGAAGTCTAAACGTGAGTGAGGTTCGAGCTGAATTTGAGGATACGTGTGCACGTATACCCCACATGGGCACACGCATGCCCACACTCACACATGCCACACACACCCATGAGCCCTTGACAGAGGAGTTGTGTACCCCCCTTGGGGGCATTTGCCTTATTCGGGGGACTCTTCAATCCCTGCTGCACCATGAGTAATCCATCCAGACCAGGTTTTCCCAGTCTCAGCACTCTGGAATTTTGGGGCAGGATAATTTGGTTAATTCTCTGTTGTGGGGGCTGTCTTGTACATGGCAGTGTTTAGCAGCATCCCTGGCCCCCACCCAGGTTGAGACAATCCAGAGTGCCTCCAAACATCTCTAAATGTACCCTGAGGTGACATTACCCAGTAAGGAGCCCTGGTCCAGGATCTGAGGTCTGACCCTGTAGCGCTTGAATTCGACAACCATTCTAGCATCATCAGGCTCTCGGCACCCATCCCAGTGTGCCTGGTGACTGACACCTGTTGCAGTGCAACTCTCTTGAGGTCCCTCCCTCCCCCTGAAAATGTAACGCCAGCCAGAGTCCTGTCCATCCTGTCTCAGGCTGAGGACATTTGCTGTGGTCCAACTCAGCCCCTTCCTCTTCCCCAGTAACACATGAAGTCCACTTCCCATCATCACATTCTAAGTCTCAGCCCCTGGACGCAGTGAGGGACGTGACTAGGCCTGAATCAGGCGTTTCACCCATAGCCTCAGGAATAGACACACAGAGCCACAGAAATGTTGTCTGAGGCCTTGGGGAGATAAGATGTGAGGCTGGAGCAGCTGCATTCATTTTGCTTCCAGTGGTCAGGCTGAAGCCATGAGGCAAGAGCAGAGCAGAGAGACGGTGAGATATCAGGTCCAGATGACATCAGCTGATCCTCAAATCCAACTTGACGTGAAGCCAGTGCTTCCTCCAGACTTTGTAGTTGCAGGAATCATATACCCCCTCCCTGTCTCTCCTTTTCTCTCTCTTTTGCCAGTATAAGACAGTTTGAGATGGATTTTCTGTCACTTGTGATGGAAGGAGTCCTGATCCAGCACAGGTCCTAAAATGTGCGTGATGCAGGGATGCACTTGTCTGAAATCAAGGATGCCCCTCAGGAGGGGTCTGCCTGGCTGCAGCATCCTGGAGTCCCTGAGCATGCAGAGAGGGGAAGACAGGGGAGCTGGTGGGTTCAGTGCTCACAGGGGTTAGCCTGGCCACTGCCTTGGAATGTCCCATAGCACATTCCATCTCAAGATGTCCCTGTCCAGGTGAGCTAGGGGCTTTTATCATATTGTTGGTGGAGATGACACCAGCTGCTTCATCCTAACCCTGTCCTTGTCTGGGACAGACACAGTCCCAGCTCGGAACCTTGGTTGCCTCAAGAGGAGGGGAGAACCAACTGCAAACCCCCTCAGTTAAATTCTCAGCAAACTCCCATCTCCAAGATTCAGGTGTCCCCATCATCTTGTGAGGCAGAGACTGAACAAAGCAAACTCTGCAGGGGCTCTGAGAAGGAGCAGGAAAGCATCCTTGCCTTTCATGGTTCACAGGAGAGACACACAGCAACTTAGGACACATGAGGGGAAGTCTGCTAGGGACCCTGGGAAGCTTCCTCTGTTCTTAAAGAGCAACAAGATGTAGGAACGTATTTATTCTAGCCCTTTGGAAATTTGACTTATGAAGATGTGATGCTGAGCACTGCAGCAGCTATATTGCGACCAGGAGGAGCATAAGCCCAATGCACTGAGTGTGGCAGAGCAGAAAGTCGGAAAGTGTAGAGGCCCCTGGTGATGTCACTGAGCCACCAATGCACAGCTTTGACTGCCCCCCGCCCCAAGCCTGTGGACTTCTTGTTATCTGAGATTAGGAATTCCATTATAGTTGCAGCCACTCCTGAGTTGCTGGGTTTTTCACCTGGAAGCATTCTTTCTGACAAGGAACATCCATTCTTTTTAGGGGGAATCCCATTTCTACCTTGAAATGTCATCTAGCCCCTGTACCTGCAAATGTCACCCCACGACAGTCTGAGATGGGTGTTCTGGCAGATTATGCTTTCCAAAGATGCTGCAACATCAGCTCCCAAGCCTCCTGGCACTTTGCCTCCCTCCCCTCGAACCTCAGGGGCTCAGCAGCCTCTTGCCAACAGAACACAGGCAAGGGATGCCACTTGGCTTCTGAGCTGAGCCATGAAGAGCAACAAGGTTTCGTGTGCCGGGACTCTGTGCTGGGGCCAAGTGGTACCACAGAGGGAAGCGGACTCTGCCCTGGCTGCCAGGCTGTGAGGAGGTGCAGGCCATGCAAAGGGGCCTTGCGTGGGTGCTCGGTGGACTGCACATCTGCTGGCAGGCATGTATATGATGGCACTCCCAGATGATTCCAGCCCCCATTGGTGAGCCCCCCCGCCAACATCACTCCTTCCCAGAGCAGTCCCAGAAGGCATCACTCAGAGTCAATTTCCTCTGCACCCGGTCTGACCCCTTGCCTCCAAGTCCATTAACACAGCTGACTGAGCAGCAGCTGTAACTGAGACAGGTATGTTCCCCAAAGCCTGGCAGTTCCATCTTTCTCTTGGACACATGGCATACTGCACGGTGCTGGGCACACAGTGGAGGCTTCCTGCAGGCTGGCGGGCTTCACACTCGCCCCCACGCCCGCCAGACCACAGTTGCAGGAGGGGTTGGGCTGTGTGCTCCGTCCCCCGCCCAACAAGAGGCTCTGATTCAGCCTTTGCGTGCCCCACCTGGAGCCAGAGAAGTCAGACGTCCTCAACCACCAAGCCGTTTGGCAGAGGATTTATAGACCCAGAGAGCCGCAGGCGGTTATGAGCTCTCGAAGCCACTTCCGAGGTCGTGGCTGGAATGCGCAGCAGGCAGTGTCCCGGCTGGCCTCACGGGGAGCGGGGCCATGGCAGTGACACTAATGGAAATTTATGGGGACGCCCTTTGTGCCGCTGGAGAGATAAACGCAGGATGGAGAGGGGATGAAGAGGCGGTGGCTTCCCAGGGGGACAGCAAGCTTCGCCTGGTGACAACAGGACACACATCCATCTCTGGGCGGAGGAGACAGGTCTGGGCTGAGCATAGGCCGGGGAAGCTGAGACTGATGTTTCAGGGAACAGCTGCCAGGAGGGTTCTAGGAAGCCTGTCACCAAGGCAGCGGCATCTGCCTGCTGGGTCAACATGCTCCTGCCCTCTCGGGGACATCAAGGTGAGCCTGGAATCCCCACCTAGCTAGGCCCACCACAGTGCCCAAGGCAGGATCCTGATGGGCACAGAGGCAGAGCAGCCCCTACAGAAAACCAGCATAGATGAGGCTGCTGGGGAAGGTAGGAACTGGAGACCAGCAGGATGAGAAACACCGGAGCCTCCTGCTTGGGTCTTTCCAAGACTGAGTCCATCCTTCTGTCCAGGGAGTTGGCTACAGGACCTCCCAGAAACAGTATGTATGTGCACACACACGCATTTGTGTGCATACACTGCACAGATGTATAAGCACACATGCACACAAGAAATAGTGAAGTGAAAGTCGCTCAGTCGTGTCCAACTCTTTGCGACCCCATGTCCATGGAATTCTCCAGTCCAGAATACTGGAGTGGGTAACTGTTCCCTGCTCCAGGGAATCTTCCCAACCCAGGGACTGAACCCAGGTCTCCGACATCACAGGCAGATTCTTTATCAGCTGAGCCACCAGGGAAGCCCAAGAATACTCGAGTGGGTATCCTATCCCTTCTCCAGTGGATCTTCCTGACCCAGGATTGAACTGGGGTATCCTGCATGGCAGGTGGATTCTTTCTTTACCAGCTGAGCTACCGAGGAAGCCCACACACAGAGTCAGACACAACTGAGCAACTTTCACTTTCACACAAGTAAAATACTATACAAACACACATACACACGACACAGATGTACACACATGTATTACACATGCCCATGCGTGCATTCTCACGCGGGCACACACAGGGCACCTTGCACACGGCCACACACCGTGGAGGTGTTAACGGCTCACATTTTATTTATTTATTTTTAATGATTTTTGGCTCTACTGGATCTTTGTTGTTGATGGAGGGCTTTCTCTAGTTGTGGCAAGTAGAGTTAATCTCTAGTTGCAGTGCCCAGGCTTCTCATGGTGGTGGCTTCTCTCGTTTTGGCTCTCGGCTTTAAGCACCAGCTCAGCAGCTGTGGCACAAGGACTTAGTTGCTCTGAGGCATGTAGGATCTTCCCGGACCAGGGATGAAACCCTGCCCCCCACATTAGCAGGCAGATTTGAGGGAAGCCAAATGGCTCACATTTATTGGAGGCACCTCCGCGTGGAGCTAAGGGCAAGCACAGATCAAGTACTCACTCTTCCACATCCAGGCCCCCACTTGCATGCAGTAAGCAGCTGCAGCCTGACTTGCACAAACCCTCGGAGAGACACATGGGCTGCAATGCATGATCTTGACACCACATATTTGAGGAGATCTGAGCACACACAGGAGAAGGCAATGGCACCCCACTCCAGTACTCTTGCCTGGAAAATCCCATGGACGGAGGAGCCTGGTGGGCTGCAGTCCATGGGGTCGCCACGAGTCAGACATGACTGAGCGACTTCACTTTCACTTTTCACTTTCATATATTGGAGAAGGAAATGGCAGCCCACTCCAGTGTCCTTGCTTGGAGAATCCCAGGGATGGGGGGAGCCTGGTGGGCTGCCATCTATGGGGTCTCACAGAGTCGGACACGACTGAAGTGACTTAGCAGCAGTAGCAGAACACACACACCTTCAGAGCTCAGAGCAAAAGCCAGTCAGAAACAGAATGTTGGGCCATGCAGAGAAAGACCCCTCCCACATTCCGCTCATAAGAGGCCTGGTGGGAGAGTCACACTTGGAATTGTGGGCTGAAGGGCATGGTCGCTATCCAGGTCCCCTGAGGCCTGCCCACACCCAGGAAAGCGAGTGGACTGCACCAGTGGCCAGGCTGCAAATCCCTGGGTGCAATGCTACAGAGGAGCCCTGGGCCTCCTGGAGTGCCTCTGTCTGGCAGCAAGGTCCATCAGGGCCCAAGTGCATGACCTTCAGGGCCTATGACCTCCGGTACCTCCAGGCCCTCCCTCAGACAGTCCCTGAGGTTGCTGGGCCAGAGGCCAATGACCCTTCACATGCAGGAGTCCAGCCCAGAACCGATGTCTTCATTCTGTTGCTCCAGAAGCCCCAGCAAGGTCTCTGAGGATGCTCGGTGAGCCCATGGGGAGGACGGTGGAAGGGAAGGGAAACACGGGACCCCAGCTGTTTGTTCATCCAGTCCCACATCGACTGGGCCCTGCTCTGCCATCCAGCACATCCCCAGCTGAGATGGAGCCACAGGGGAGGTGGCCCTGCTTCTCCTGTCTCCTGAAACTAATAAAGCCTTAGACCCTATGCTGCTAGGGGACCAGATGGTTCCAAGGAAGAGCCCAGTCTGCAGGAGAGCAAGAGGGTGGGGGTCTGTTCCCAGCAGTGACCATCCCACGCCGAGAAGCAGGCTCACCTGATGGGTCCCCGCCCCGCCTAGACACCTCTTTCCCTGAGCACAGATGAGGCTCCGGGGGCTCTGGGAGCTGGTGGGAGGGGAAGAGGGTCAACTGGCTGCAGCAGTTCCACCGGAGGAGAAAAGAAACCGGCATGTTTCCATGACAACCCCACACTTTCCATCCCATCCCATCCGTCTGGGACACGCCTCCACTTGCAGAGCCTCAGCCCTCCAACAGCGGTGTCGGAGCCACTGTGTGGAGTCGGATCGGCATGCGGGGCCTGCCTCCAGTGCCTCACAGTCGCCATCCACTAAATCTGCCCTTATTAAACTTGACAGCCAAGCCGTGCGCAGCGGAGACGACTAACAGGCACCAAGTCTTCGCCAGCACCTAATGGGGGGCAGGATGGGGTCTCAGATGAGGCCATTCATTTTTATGATGCTGTTTAATTTGGGTTTGCCAGTCTTCCTTCCATTATCCGAGGCCCCGTCTTAATAATCAAGATCTATGCTATGTGCTTTGTGGCATAATTAAAGCTGCTGCTTAATTAGAAAACCTCTGTACCTCCAGACAAAGGGAAATCGATAGTGTACCTAATAGAGAAAGGTAGAGAGAACTTTGGGTTGAGAGTGGAAGGGGGTGCCAGCTGGGATTAGCACACATCCACACGTGTGTGCAGGCCCAGTGCACACATGCACACGCTCCTACACTCATGTGTGATTCTGAGGACCACACCTGCCAGAACCAGTCAGTAGGGCAGTTTCCGATTGGATGGATGGGCTCCGGGAGCTAAAAGGTTGCTCAGGAAACCAAACTCTGAAAGTTTCCATCGGGCATAGACTGAGCGTGGATTTGTGCGTTTGCTCATTTAATCCTCCATGGACATTTGCTGAGGGCCTCAAAAGCACCAGGCATGGCCATGACACGCCAGCTGCCACTGTCAGCCTCACAAGCCCTGTGTCAGCCTCGCCGCAGGGCCAGGCTCAGAGCTCCTCCCTCGGGCGCCAGGCATCCTTGGCGCATCACATCATCCTCTGAGTCCCTGTCCTGGCCCCTAGGGGCTTCAGCTGGCGATATCAGATCAGGGACTGCGGGCTGGGCTGTTGGGGGGCCTGGGGCAGGCGTGCTGGCTGGCGTGTCTCTGAGCCTGGCTCTCAGAGCCTGGCCAGGTGGACACTCTGACAGAACACGCGGAGGTTTCCTCACAACATGACGGCTTATGGGCCAGGGGCCGTGGCTGGCTGGCTGGGGACCCCCGAAGCCCTACTGCCTCCCCTCCGTCCTCCTCAGTGGGATGACCAGCCATACCAGCCCACCCAATTGCAAGCAGAGGGACACTCTCTACACCTCTTGATGAAGGCGGGGCAGGGCTCCAGAGGAGGGTTTTGAATCCACCTTTGAAAAATGTGATATGTCAATCGGGGGATGTGAGGAAGGTAAGACCAGGAAAACTCGCCAGGCACAGGCTGCTTCCTGATGGTGTAAATAGTTCTGTGGGGCCATAGCCAAGCCCGTTCACTTACATATCAACTGTGGCTGCTCTCAATCCTGCCCAAAAGCCTGAAATGTTTACTCTCTGCCTCATGAAATTATGAGAAATACATACTGGTCTCTGCCCCCATTTCCTGACACAGGGAGACACCCTTGGAACCTCCAGGGTGATGGGCGAAGTCAGAATGCCTACACTGAGCTCCTGAGTGCCTTGAAAGCTCCTGGGTTTAGGGAAGAGGTTTTATTCTAATGAGATGATTCTGGGTGGGTCCTGCTTGGGGACTGGTCACCAAAAGGACCAAACCATGGTTAGAAGTTAGAACACTCACCCCCATCTCCACCCTCCAGGGAGGAAGGGGCTGAAAATGAAGCTAAAAATGGACTGTGCCTATGTGATGAAGCATTTATGAAAGTCTCTAAAGTAGGTGATCCAGAGTTTCTGGGTTCCCAAATAACCCGTGCCAAGAGGTTGAATGCTAAGTCACTTCAGTCGTGTCTGACTCTTTGTGATCCCATGGACTGTAGCCTGCCAGACTTCTCTGTCCATGGGATTCTCCAGGCAAGAATACTGTAGTGGGTTGCCATGCCCTCCTCCAGGGAATCTTCCAGACCCAAGGATCAAACCTGCGTCTCCTACATCTACCTGCATTGGCAGGCGGGTTCTTTATGACAAGTGCCTGGGAGGTTGGGTACTCCTCCAGGAGAATCTCCTGTGCTCGGGAACCCCCAGATGTCCCTGAGCACTCGCCATCTGGCTGTCCCTCTGTGACCTTTATCATACCTTTAGTACAGAAGAGGCCAGTAAACACAGGTGTTTCCCTGAGTTCTGTGAGCAGTTCTAGCAAGTGTCTGAAGCCAAGGAGGGGTCAGAAGTGCCAGGGGCAGCCTAGATTTGAGATTGACATCTGAGTTTCACCTGTGGGGTCTAACACTGACTCCAAGCAGATGGTGTCAGAACAGAATTGAACTGTAGGACATGCAGCTGGTGTCACAGAATTGGTCAGTGAGGGGGAAACTTACACATCTGATACCAGAATTGTTGTTGAGTGTGGTATCATTGTGAGAATAAACAGTGAGGGGTTTGTTTTATTTTTAACACATGGCTTTTTTTCAGAAAAGATTTTCTGACACTCCCCCACCCCACTGCAGAACATAAGGCACAAGGATACTGCATTTTATTGAGCACTTATTGCTTACTCTCTGATGCCTCAACATCCCTTGTGGGTTTCCTAGATTTTGCCTATATCCCATCTGAGGATGCCGTCAGTTTCCTTCCAGGATCCTGACTGATGGCAACAGCAGCATCCCCTCGATCAAGCCACACCTGAAAGCCTACCCTTTAGTGCCTGGGCCAATAAATTCCTTTTTTTTTTTTTCTTAAGTCATTTAAAATTGGGCTTTAAGTCTTACCAGCTCAGCAAACTGGGACCCATGTTTTATGCAATGCTCACACGATGCCTTGAATAATCCCCTAGATGCAATCCGCTGAGCATAGAGGGAAGCTCTGGGCTGAGTGACTGGAGGCAGTAAGATCCAGAGAGGCCCAGGGTAGAGAGTATGGGGCAGGAGGGGAGAGGGGGAAGGGTAGGGGGAGGGACATGAAGGAGGGGCATGGGGAGCGGAATGGGAAAGCCTCTTTTTATTTCTGGTTCCCCAGCCATATTGCCCATGGGGATAGGGGCGCCTGGTGCCAAAGACTTCTCATTTCATTTCTGGGGGAAGAATTTGTATATAAACAAACAAGTAACTAAATAAAATCCACATTCTCTAATTCAGGGAGGCAGAGAGCTCTGCCCCTGCAGATCAGAGTTTCTGTAAATCAGGTTTCTATCAATTAAGGTGGATTGTAAATGTCAGCTCTTGCAAAGTTCACCCTGATGTCTTCTTTTGTAACGTGAGAATGACAACTGGGATTGACCGCTCTGTCAGTTTCTATTTTGGCAGACTGAGGTTACTCACAGGTGGCCCGGCTGCTGTGTGAGGGGAGGGCGGGTCTGAATCCTCAAAGGGAAAGTCAGAATTGCTCCTGCTGCTCGAGCAAATCCCAGGCCCAGCAAGACCCAGGAGGTGCTTCCGAGGACAGGAGGGTGTGCAGTGATGTACCACACACTTCAGGTGGAGCACTTTACACTTAAAAATCAGAAAGGCCAATGCAAATTTGCTTAAGCAAAAAATTTAGATATACACGTGTAGGTGTAAAGAATCCACCTGCCAAGCAGGAGACGTGGATTCCATCTCTGAGCCAGGAAGACCACCCTAGAGAGGGAAATGGCAACCCACTTCAGTATTCTTGCCTCGGAAATCCCAGGAGCCTGGGGACAGAGGCTCCTGTCCTCAGAGGACAGAGGAGCCCGGGGTTGCAAAGACTTGGACGTGACTTAGTAACTAAAACAACAACAATGAATGTGTGCATATTCTAATTTACTGCAGAGTCTAGAGGATTTATTTTTTCATTTATTGGTAATTTATTGCAAGTGGATTCAGGGACAGCTGGATCCAGGCGCTCACAGCATGACACTAGAACCCAGTTCCTCCCCACCTCACAGCTCTGCCATGCCCTGCACTGGATTTTTTTCTTGGGTTTCGCAGGTGAGCCCTGGGAGTTCAAGCTCTTCCTTCCTTTTGATAATATGGTGTAGCTCCCCAGGCTCCTAAACTTGCAGTTTTACTGTAGGGCGGGGAAGCTTTACTCTTCCCTCATGGCCTCAAGCAATTCCAAGACGCACTCTCAACTGGTCTAGACCATATGATCTTCCTGATCCAATCACTGTGGCCAGTTGACCATAAGCTCTGATTGGCTTAGCCCTGGGTCATGTGACCAACTCCAGCAGAAGTGGGACGTTTCCATTGGTCCCCACATTGAACCGGGAGCTACTACCCAAAGAAAGAGAAGTGGATTTGGAGGAGGAAAAGGACAAGTCTGTTACAGGCAGACTCTCATCTTTTCTATGACTGCCACTGCTCTGATGTTTGGAGAGGTAGCAAGACCACTGGGAGACCCCTGCCCTTGGCCCAGGGCTGGGACTGAGGTCTAGTCACCCTGAGCCCTGAGGGCTGGGACCGCTTGGAAAGCAGTCCTGGGGGAATCAGCACCGCTGTATCTTCTTTGTGACTGGACACAAGCCCGATGCCTATTGGGCAAGGGGTACAGCCGTACAGAGGCAGCGTGGAAGGGTTCTAGAAGGTTCCACAGAACCACAGAAAGGATGTGGTAACTGGGAAACAGGGTAAGAAAGGCTTTCTTCAGTCATGACAACGAATGCTGTGAGGTAAAGGAACAGATGCAGCAGGGGAAGGAACACTCTCCTCTCTGACCTGCGTCCAGTGGCTGCAAGTCCCCTGGAGTCACAGGGACGGGGTCCTGTGACCCGATATTCCACGTGATACAGGGACGTGGAGCATGGCGCCACCTCTGAGCCAAGTCAGCTGAGGTGTCCCCACTAGGACCACGTGCACGGGGAGAGGTCACAGGAGGGAATCTGGCTTGTCCACGCCCTGTACCTCCTGGGAGGTGACCTCTGAGCCCTTGGAACATCCTGCTTGATGAGAGGCCTGGAGCCTCGCAGGGTAATCTTTGCTGCAAGCAAGTTCATGTGGGGCCTCAGCTTGACCTCTGCAGGAGCTTGGAGACTGAGGTCAGCCAGTAAAAAACCCAGACACCAAGGCTCAAGGGCGCCCCTGGTGGCAATACGTCCCCGTGCGCTAACACCTCCCTGAGGGGAGAATCTGGCACTGTCCCCGCGAGCCCCACGGCTCTGAGGGGCATCTGGGACTCCTTCCTGTTGTCCTTCAGTGACAACAAGCTGCACCACATGTCTAACAGCTCTGCTGAGCCCTGCGAGTCCTTTAGTGAGTTATTGAAGCTGCCCTTTGGGGTCCTCCGAATGACACCATGGCTGCCCAGGGGCACAGAGCCAAGAATGGTGCTAAATTCCAGCAGCTGTGCTGACTCTGCTGACTGGATAACTGGGGTCATTCTTCAAAAGTCAGGATACAATTGAAGGGTTGGCGGGGGTGGCTTTCAGAAATCGGCGCACACTGGACCACAGGCGCACTCACACATGTTTTTGCGCGAGCACATGCGCGCGCTCTTGCACCCTCAGAGCACAGACTGGCGCTTCCCAAACCTGACTCGTTCAGGTCCGTGCCTGTCTGCTGTCAATCTCGGCACCCCCTGCCTTATTACTTACTTAGGATGTTCCTCCAAATTGGGCTTTTTACACCTAAATGCACTTTTGATTCAAAAGGGGACCTTTATGTCATCCCTGCAAATGGAAAGAGGCTCTACTTGTGCTATTTCAGCGGTAACCGTGAAAATAAATGTGATGAAAATAAAACAGCACCGTCACCTGCGGTGCGTGGTGGAGCAGGTGGGAGCTGCCCGCTCTGGGCTCTCTGACTGTAACGGGGACAGAAGGGTAATTTCTTGGGATGGAGTCACGAGGGAGCCTAACCTCCCACCGTGTGGCTCCAAGCTGTCCAGGGAACACACCAGCACATCTAAGGGACAGGATGGGGCGAGTACATGGAATCAGAATGGGGCAGACAGGCTGCTTACCACGTCCCAGGCCCCAGCACTCCCTGTTGCAGCCGCTTGCTCATACCAGCCCTGCCCCACACCCGGGAAACTGGTCTCTGGGCATCTCACCTCACTGCCCCTGCAGCAAGCCCTCAAGTTTGGATGAATGAGGAGTCTGTGAGAACCACTCCCCGGTCCTCCCTAGGCTGGGGTAACCCCGAAGCCAACTCCATAGCTGCCCCCATCCCCAGTGGCACTGATCTGCCACCGCCCACCTGAACCCACAACAATGACGCACCCTCTCAGGGTCCAGCCCCTCCCTGTCAGCCTTCCCATTCCCTCCCAGGGGTTCTGGGGGTGTGTGTGTGCTCAGTTGCTGTTATCAGACTCTGCAAACCGGTGGAATGTTGCCTGCTAATCTCCTCTGCCCATGGGATTTCCCAGGCAAGAATACTGAAGTGGATTGTCATTTCCTTCTCCAGGGGATCTTCCGGACCCAGAGAGAAAACTCGTGCCTCTGCGTTTCCTGCATTGCCAGGCACATTCTTTACCACTGAGCCATCTGGGAAGAGCTTCTGGGACCACTTTACAAACCAGAGTCCTGTCTCAGAGGCCACAGCAGGAAGAGGGGTAAACCAAGACAGGAGCTAAGAGTAGATACACTCCCAGCCCCCATCTGCCTTTCCTGAAAGACTGCTTCAGAGGCCAAGGCACGACCTGTCACCAACTCAGGACCCACAGTATCAACTCTGACTACACGGCTGTTCAGCCTGGCCTAGGCCTAAACTCTGGTCTCTGCTATAAAAGTGTGGCTCAAAGTGTTTTGCTTGTTCTAGGTTCCCAGCTGTGGCTGGAGCCACAGCAAGGAGTCTGGCCAAACTCTTCATTCATGCCCAGTGCCCAGGAACCCTGCTTGGCTGATTTATTGAAGCAATGAGGTCCACTCAGTATGGCATTTTGTTCCAATCTCACCTCTGCCAAAGGACCTAGTGAGCTTTAGTACAGGACGCAGTGGTCCGAGACCAGGAATCAGTCAAGGGACCAGAAGGCAAGGCCACAGCCATCTGTGGGTCTGACTTTTCTGACTCAACTGCTGTGGCTTTGGGGATGAGTGGACCTGGGGTTTACAGGCAACTGACAGACGTGGGAATATCTTTTAGACACAGGCAAGGCTCGTTTCAGGCAGACTTTCCACCCACCGTCACAGTTCCTGGACCAACAGCAGAGAGGACAAATGTACTTGGCAGAGTCTGATGCTTCAAGCTTGTGTCACTTGTTACTTGTGTCATCTAAAGTGGTGGCACCTGGAGCATCAGCTGGTGAGGCCCAGCTTCCTGGACAGGTCCAGACTCAGTCCTGTGGTGGGCACCTGCAGAGGACACCCAGGGCACAAGGGGGCAGGACGTCGGGGGCAGAGAACCTGGAGAAGGCAGATGGGGAGGGCTCTGCCAGCCAGGGCGCCCTTCCCTCTGCTCTGCCCTGTAAATGTCTGGGTGCCAGGAGCCTGGGCCTGCAGGGGTGCTGCTTGGAGGTGCCTGTGGGAGAGGCCGCATACTCACTTTTTGGGCCTGTAGTCCGGGATGGTACGGTCCAGGGAGATGCGGTCGCTGAGCTGTGCATTGTACCCGTATTCCTCGAACTTGCCTTCCGTCTCCTGGCTGTCGTCCCGCAGGGTGGCTGCCATGCCGCCCTGGCCCAGGCCTCCTGGCCCCTCCACCAGACCAATGGGCTTGGCAAGACCTGGTGGGAAAAAAGAGGGGGTCAGGCAGGTCCCAGGCCCTACCATGTCCCTCCCCCACCCTTCTCCCAGCCTCGCCCTTACAGCTCCTTTCTTTCGGATGCAAGCACAGCCAATTCCTCACATATTGCAGAATTCCAACTATAGGACATTGCAGGAAGGCAAAGCCGTGGGAACAGTATAAGGACCAGTGCCAAGGTTCCAGGGTAGGAATGAACAGACAGAGCACAGAGAATTTTTAGGGCAGCGAAACTTTCTATGATGATGGATACATGTTAACATACATCTGTTCAAACCCAGAGCAAGTAGGACACCAAGAGTGAACCCTCGGGTAAATTATGGACTTTGAGTAATTAGGATGAGTCAGTGTAGGTTCATTAATTGTAACAAATGCACCACATTAATGCAAGCTGTGAACAACAGGGTAAACTGAGTCAGGGGAGGGGCTACATGGAACTCTCTGTACTTTCTGCTCAATGTTTCTGCAAACCCAAAACTGTTCAAAGGAGCAAACTCTATTGGTTTTTTTAAATGTCAAATAAAAATAAGTGAACTTTAAAAATGTAAAGCAGCTGCTCCCAATCCTTAATATTGTTGATCTTCGTAATTCCAACTAGTTGCACATCCACACAATGTAATGCTACTTCGTGATGGAAAGGAAGGAACTACCAAATATGCAACAACCTGGATGAGTCTCAAAAGTATTGTTGAGCAAGAAGCCTCCCAAGGCACAGAGGAAAACAGAAGTACAATTCTATTTACCGTCAACTACAGATCGGCACTTGCCATGGGCCCTTGCCATCTACCTCTACAAGGATTAAGTCATGTGCTGCTATAGATGCTGACCTTCCACACCCACCAAGGGAGTTCAGAGTGGAGAGCAGAAACAAGGCACCCTGTTGAGTCCTGCCCCAAGACCATATAAGCAAAGCCCAGAAACAAGGTCCTCTCTGGAACTGCCTGAACCCCCTTTGTAATCTGCCGAAAGCCCCTCTGATCACCACCAGCAGGCTTCCTGACCCCCAGTTAGCTAAAGTGCCCATCCTGTTACCCACCCTACAGCACCCTAGCCAATCACCTGATGCCAACCTTCCAGCAGGCATTTTCTTTGTCTTGAGGCTATAAGAATTGGCTATTAACTCATGAAAGCTGTCGACTCTCCCAGGTCTGTCAAGAGGTTGGCCTGCTACACTCACAGCACCCACATTATCTCTGCTCTTTATTCTCAATAAACTCACTCCCTTCTGAAATGCTCTGTGTCTGGAATTTCTTTTCCAATGTGTGTTTAGATCACCTCAACACTCTGGGCTCTGGGAAAACCAGCAGGACAGGTCTTCAGATATTTAGATATTCTCAGGAGCTGATCTTATGAGCCCAATTATTGTATCTCCTCATATCTAGAAAAGCACTAAGTCATGGTGGCAACTGTTTCTTGGGACTAGCAGAAACTTCATGAGATAAGCAGAAAGTTCCTACCAAAAAAAAAATAAGTGCTTGATTGCCTGTACTCCCCCTTCACCAAAATCACATATATACTGTCTTTCCCCACTACTTCCTTGGAGCAGTTTCTCAGAAGTATCTGAGGTGCTCTATCTGGGTTGCAGTCCTCATTCTGCCTCAAATAAAAACCTATCTTGCAACTCTCTTGCTGTGCATTTTTTCAAAGTTGACATTACAAAAGTTCAAGAACAGATGAAGCTACTCTCTGGTGACACCAGGAGACCTCCAGGATGAGGGTGGCACTTGCTGAAAAGAAACCCTCCTGGGGTGACCAGGGCAGGGATTGGGAGAGGGCTGACCTCCATCTTCCACATGCCCAAGGGTCTCCTCTGCTTACCGGAGCCAAGGACCTGTGAGTGCCTGAGAAGGACAAGCCAGGGGAGTGGTCTTCTGAAATGTTTTATTTGGGCACTTGTGCCAGGAGAGGAGACATCATCCCAGGGGGAATCAGGGACCAGAGCAGTGCCCACCAGGCAAGGACCACACATCTTGCTCTCTCTGGGGTGGATGACTGTGGGGCATCACAGAGAAGTTTCTGGTCTTAGTTCAGGCCACTAGAAGTACAGACTCTGAGAAATACCTAACACTGATGTCACATGCTGCTCCACACTGGATATCAGGCTCTTCCCTTGTGATACCCACTCCCTCCTTAAGGTTTTAAATTAATTAAGCAAGAAGTCCACTTGGCTGGGGGCTTCTAATGCATGGTACCTGTGCAAGTAAACCCAAACCTAAGCCTGTGAATACCTCAAGGTTAGGAAATGGAAACCCCAATCACACACAGCCAATCACAGCTAACTACACAAAGCTGGGCTTTAAGCCCTACCAATCAACAACCTCCGTTGTTTCTACACTTTTTCTGTATACTTTCTCCAGCTCCTGGGGGTGGGGTGCTCTACCACTTCCTGCTGGAGGTTGTCCCATTCCAGTCAATTTTTGTCCAAACATGATCTTTCTTTCTTTCTTTTTTTTTTTGGTCCAGTGGCATTCAGGATCTTAGTTCCCCAACCAGGGACCAAACTGGCACCCTTTGCAGTGGCAGCATGGAGCCCTAACCACTGGACCAACAGGGAATTCCACAGCCCAAATACAATCTTAAGATTTGTAATCTGCCTCAGTTTATCTTTTAATACTTCCCAGTGAGGGCAGGAATGTGGGAGCTGACCTCCCTCCTCCATACACCCAAGGGGCTCCAGTGCTCACCAGAGCCATGGCCACAGGCTCCAGGGACCTCCCATGATCCAGAATATTCCATTTTAAATGACGAATGTAGCATTGGTATCTATGTTGAACTGAAGGATACTCGTTGGATATAAAATTGAAAAATCACATGACGCAAATGACTTCCAGTTATTTTAATACTGCAAAATATATATAATCATGCTGTTTTTAAACGTCTGTACTGTACTTGCAGTTTTCTTTGAAAGGTCTGTAAATAGATGTCTCCCACGGGCACATGTACTTCCAGACCTAAAGAGAAAGTCTCACTGCTCATGAGGGCCAGCTGTGTGTAGGGGGGCCAGGGTGGGGCCTGGCCCCGCTGACCCTGACCCGCTGTAGTCAGGCCCTGACAGCGGCAACCAGACTCCTTCACACCAGTTTCCGCTTACAAAAGCAGAAAGCACACACTGAAAAATTCAAACCATCCAGAAAGTTATAAAACAAGGACTTAACGTTTCCTGTGCTGTCTCCCTCTCTTCAAAGGAAATAATTTTCTTCTGGTTTTAGGCTTTCTCATTTTGTCCACTGCAGGCACACATAATAATTTTATGGGTCTAGTTCTTGCTCTGTCAGCCTGAGACAATTTCCCTTGCCTTCCTGGCATGAAAGATGAGGATTTAGTCCGACCGCCTACATCCTTGTCCCCCGTCCTCCCTCCCTTGATTTTTCTTAGCTATGTTATTATTTTTAGTTATTCTCATGGTTACTTTTGTGACCTTAAAAGGAACACTTAAAGATCTATTTCAGGAAATATCAACTTTAGCTGCTGTCTATGGACTCCCTACCAGGTTAGATGAGAAATTAGCATACTCCCAGGGTTGCTGTTCAATGATATGAAGTTTCAGTATATATATTTGTTTCAGGGGTACATATATATCTGAACAAACTTGGAGGTCTCCTGCGGACTGTGCCTAGTTAGCAATACTGCCTTGTGCACTTAAAAATGTGTTAATGATTCACTTGGCTGTATACCTGAAACCAACACAGCTTTGTAATCAACCACACTTCAGTTAAAAAAAAATTTTTTTTAATGTGTTAAGAAGGCTTCCCTGGTGGCTCAGAGGTTAAAGCGTCTGCCTCCAATGCGGGAGACCTGGGTTCGATCCCTGGGTCGGGAAGATCCCCTGGAGAAGGAAATGGCAACCCACTCCAGTACTCTTGCCTGGAGAATCCCCTGGACAGAGGAGCCTGGTAGGCTACAGTCCACAGGGTTGCAAAGAGTCAGACACGACTGAGCAACTTCACCTCACCTCAAGAAGGCAGATCTCATGTTCAATGTTCTGACCACAATAAAAATAAAAACATAAAAAACCCCATAAAGTGTTGAATGGCAAAAAACAGAAAAGACCTTAACATACTTCTCTGCATCTTCCATTTAGCTTTGCCATCACTTTTATGGTGTCAAAGATCATTTGAGGACTTCCCTGGTGGCCCAGTGGCTAAGACTCCGCACTTCCAATGCAGGGGGCCTGCGTTTGGCCCCTGGTCAGGGAACTAGATGCCCCATGCAGCAACCAAGACCCAGTGCAGCCAAATAAATAAGTTTGTTTTTTTTTAAAGACCATTTGTAACATCTACATTTTGCTCTGTAACTACAATCAAGCTTTCCGCAGATTGGTCCATGTGTTGATTCTAAAATGAGAGAGGAGGCCACATTTGCCACATGGTGATGATGTAAATACTATTCTCTGTGGAGCCAGGCAGTGTGGGTCCATGAGGACCAAAGCGGAATTCTATCGGTAACGGCACCCGTGCACCTAGTGAAGAATTTTCAAATGTCAAGACAGTATTGATGGATTTTTGACATTCTGTTATTTTCCCCCAAGTATGCATATTTTGGTTTGCATCTCTTTTTTGGGTTTGCATCTTGACTTTCTTTTTAAAAAATATTTATTTGGCTTTGTCAGGTCTTTGTTGTGGCACATGGGATCTTTCATTTCATCTAGAGGGCTTTTCTCTAGTCAAGGTGCAGGGGCTTAGTTGCCACAGGCACGTGGGATGTAAGTTCCCCGACCAGAGATTTAATCCACGTCCCTGGCAGTGGAGGGTGGATTCTTAACCACTGGACCTCTAGGGAAGTCCCTGCATCTTGGCTTTCTGTACAGCATTACAGGGCAAAAGTAGAAGGAAATGGCAACCTGTTCCAATATTCTGGGGCTTCCCTGGTGGCTCAGTTGGTAAAGAATCTGCCTGCAATGCAAAACACCCAAGTTTGATCTCTGGGTTGGGAAGATCCCCTGGAGGAGGGAATGGCAACCCACTCCAGTAACTTACATGGAGAATCCCATGGACAGAAGAGCCTAGTGAGCTACAGTCTGTGGGGTTGCAAAGAGTCGGACACGATTGAGCAACTAACACACACTTGACCAATATTCTTGCTTGGGAAATCCTGTAGACAGAAGAGGCTGGTGGGCTACAGTTCATGGGGTTGCAAAAGAGTTGGACATGGCTTAGTGACTAAACAACAACAAACGTAAGGACGATAACAGTAACAGTCAGATAGCATGTATCTTTTAGATATGAACACATTCATTTCCCACAACACCCCTGTGAGGTAGGGCTATAATTCACCCCATTTTGCAGATGAGTTAACTGAGGCACAGAGAGGTCAAGTGACCTGCTCAAGGTCACACAGTTTGCAAGCACCAGAATCCGCATCTGCAGGCAGGCAAGGTGGCACCATGGGAAGGTGCTTCGCTGCTATGTGCCGCTGCCTCTCCAGAGCTTCCACACCCCTGCCTATGGAATGGGGTCCAGCTTCCTCTCACAGATTCTTCTGACAGCAGGGCTGGGACTAGACCAAGGTGCCTGGGGTGCAGGATTCAAGGAAATCCCTGCTGTGAGGGTCCCCCCTCTCAGAAAACCCTCCGTGTCTTTACTCTCTGAATCAGCCATCTGCCAGGTGCCCACATCCACAAATGACCACAAAAGCACCATGTGTGTTGATTTGGGGGTTATAAATAAAGTTTACTGAGCAAGTGGGTTTACAAATGCAGAATCTGTGAATATCAGGGCAGGGCTGCCCTTCGATATTGTCAGCTACAAGTTGGCACTTGCCATGGGCACTTGCCAGCTACCTCTACAAGGATTAAGTCATGTGCTGCTGCAGCTGCTGACCTTCAACACCCCTGAAAGGAGTTCAGGGTGAGAGCAGAGATGAGGCACTCTATGCTTGAGTGAGGGGAGAACTGGGAGGACAGGTCTTCAGACACTTAGAATTTCTCAGGAGCTGATTTTATGAGCCAAATTCTTGTATCTCCTCATATCTAGAAAAGCATTAAGATCCTTTATGGTGATGACTGTTTCTCATGACCAGTAGAAGCTTCATGAGACCAGCAGAAACTTTCTGGAAAAATATGTGCTTGATAGCATATATTCCCCCTTCACCAAAATCATATATATATTTCAGTTTCAGTTTAGTCGCTCAGTTGGGTCTGACTCTTTGCAACTCCATGAACAGCAGCACGCAGGCCTCCCTGTCCATCACCAACCCCGAGTTTACCCAAACTCTTGTCCATTGAGTCGGTGATGCCATCCAACCATATCATCCTCTGTCATCCCCTTCTCCTCCTGCCCTCAGTCTTTCAAATGAGTCAGCTCTTCGCATCAGGTGGCCAAAGTATTGGAGTTTCAGCTTCAACATCAGTCCCTCCAATGAACACCCAGAACTGATCTCCCTTAGGATGGACTGGTTGGATCTCCTTGCAGTCCAAGGGACTCTCAAGAGTCTTCTCCAACACCACAGTTCAAAAGCATCAATTCTTTGGCACTCAGCTTTCTTTATAGTCCAACTCTCACATCCATACCTGACTACTGAAAAAACCATACCCTTGACTAGACGAACCTTTGTTGACAAAGTAATGCCTCTGCTTTTTAATTTGCCGTTTAAGTTGGTCATAACTTTCCTTCCAAGGAGTAAGCGTCTTTTAATTTCATGGCTGCAATCATCATCTGCAGTGGTTTTGGAGCCCCAAAATATAAAGTCAGCCACTCTTTCCACTGTTTCCCCATCTATTTGAATGAAGTGATGGGACCAGATGCCATGATCTTAGTTTCCTGAATGTTGAGCTTTAAGCCAACTTTTTCACTCTCCTCTTTCACTTTCATCAAAAGGCTCTTTAGTTCTTCAATTTCTGCCATAAGGGTGGTGTCATCTGCATATCTGAGGTTATTGATATTTCTCCTGGCAATCTTGATTCCAGCTGGTGCTTTTTCCAGCCCAGTGTTTCTCATGATGTACTCTGGATATAAGTTAAATAAGCAGGGTGACAATATACAGCCTTGACGTACTCCATTTCCTATTTGGAACCAGTCTGTTGTTCCATGTCCAGTTCTAACTGTTGCTTCCTGACCTGCATACAAGTTTCTCAAGAGGCAGGTCAGGTGGTCTGGTATTCCCATCTCTTTCAGAATTTTCTACAGTTTATTGTGATCCACACAGTCAAAGGTTTTGGCATAGTCAATAAAGCAGAAATAGATGTTTTTCTGGAACTCTCTTGCTTTTTCGATGATCCAGCAGATGTTGGCAATTTGATCTCTGGCTCCTCTGCCTTTTCTAATCATATATATATATATATATATATATATGTATATACATATATATATATATAGACTGTCTTTCTCCCCTACCTTTGGAATAGTTTTCTCACAGCTATCAGAGGTGCTGTCTCCCAGGCTGCAGTCCTCATTTTGTCCCCAGATAAAACTTAATTTGAGACTCTCATGTTGTGCATTTTTTTCTAGTTGACAATATTTTAGCCTCCACTGTGGACATGCTGATGGGACCAGCTGGATCTGGTCACGGTTGGAACCAGAGCCCCAGGAGCCTTGCTTGCGTTCTTTGCTCATCTCCCAACAGCCATGGAGCCTGGAGGGGACATGAGCTGGTAGAGTGAAAGGAGGAGTGACTGAGCCTGACAGCTAGGGTGGGCAGCGAACCAGCAAGCCAGCTCCATGGGTGCACACCCCTGAGACAGCCCTGGAGGAGGGAGGAACAGTGGCCCTTAGAATAGCAGTTATCAATATAGAGCAGCGCCCCCTGGAGGACACAGGCTGCAGGGACCCTCCCAAAGATTCTGCAGGTCCAGGTTGGCCAGAGAGCTAGCATCTCTGAGAAGCCCCCAGGGGATGCTAATGCTGGCTGGGGATCCCACGTGGAGGACCTCTGCCGTGCGTGGAACAGGGGCTCATGGCCTTTCACCTTTTCAAGGGTACACGATGGACTGCAGACAGGAATAATGTACAGACACTGCTTCTGGACTCTAGAGAGGCTGAGAGCCAGGGCAGGGTCCTGGGTGGGTAACTTCTGGGCCTCGCCCTGGCCCTGGCCCCTGCTGATGGCTGACCCAGAGGAGGCAGCAGGAGCTCTGAGAGGCTGGCCCTCCAGAGCATCCCTGCACCCCCTCAGGGAGGCAAGCCCCACCGGCATCGGATCTCTGATAGCCCTCATCACAGTTCTCTGGAGCAGGAGACATCTGTCACAGCTCCCCTGATTGAAAACCCATGGATCCGATTTCGCTTTGAAGGAAAGTCACGCACATCGGTGCTTCCCTGCAGGGTTCCCAGAGCTCTCATCTCCCCTCTTTTCTCACATCCCAGCGTTGACTCACATCTTTTCTCACAAAGAATTCCTTCTAAAGAGGCAGGATTGATTGATCCCCCCAGGAAATGAGGGCAAACGGAGAGAGAGGGAAATTGTAAAGATTAAAGATGGCTCGGCCATTACTGCGGGATCTGAGGCCCACATTTCCCTGAACCTATGGTCAGGTAGGGCCTGCCAAGGCCTTCTAGAGTCACCCCTGCAGTGGGTTTTCCTCCTCACATCTGCCAACTCCCAGTTCCACCAAGTAACCGGCACAGGGGGTAGGGGTGGGGGTGGGGGACAGCCAGGTGCCCTCCTTCTCACCCTGCCTCTGGAGGCTCCTGTTCCAATTAGTTGTCCTTGGTTCGAGGGCCCCTGAAAAAGCAAAAGACCAGATTCTGCAGACAGTTGTGGGTTGAACCATGCCCCCCCATCAAAGATACGCTAAGGTGCTGACCCTGCTGTGACTAGGACCTTATATAAGATGGAATTTTGGACACACACAGAGACAATGGCCAGCAGAAGCGGTGACAGCAGTGATGTGGCCATGAGCCCAGGACAACTGGGGCCGCCAGGAGCTGAAAGCGGCAGGAAGGGTCTGAGGGGGAAACACTGACTGGAACCGCCCATGTTGGCCAGGCATCCCAGTAACCATTTGCGTGAGTTATTTTATGACAGGAGGTCCTGGTAAGGAACACGGAACTAATAAGCCACCACCAACCAGAACTGACTCATTGGAAAAGATTGAAGGCACGAGGAGAAGGGGACGACAGAGGATGAGATGGTTGGATGGCATCACCAACTCGATGGGAGATGGTGAAGGACAGGGAAGCCTGGCATGCTGCAGTCCATGGGGTCGCAAAGAGGATACGACTGAGCAAATGAACTGAACTGAACTGTACTGAACCAGAAGAGTTCAGGAAGGGTCAAAAGGTGACACCACGTGTCTTACCACCTCCCAGGATCCTTCTCACTGGCATCTATCTTGGCTGAGTGACGCATGCACCACCAGGAAAGACCCTAAGTCAGAATAATTGACCAAAGACAACCTGGAAACTAATCCCATCACCACAAAACCTGAGACCAGGAGCCACGTGGCAGAGCAGTCCTCTTGGGTTCCCTGACCCTCCTGTTCTCTGCCCAGGCGCCCCTTCCCAATAAAGTCTCTTGTTTTGCCAGCACATGTGTCCCCTTGGACAATTCATATCCAAGTGTTAGACAAGAGCCCACTCTCAGGCCATGGAAGGGGTCCCCCTTTCTGCAACAGATCTGTCCCTGGAGGCTCAGAAGGATCTCAGCCCTGCTGACACCTTGGTTTCAGATATCTGACCTCCTGGACCGTGAGAGGGCAATGTCTGTTGCTTCAGCCATCGGGCTTGTGGCGTTTTGTCAGCGGCACCAGGAAACCTACATACAGATGCAACCTCACCCCACCTGCGGGGACAGGGATCCCGAGAACTGGGCGTGCCGGGGTGGAGCAACAGTCACATCCCACAGGCGCTCAGCCCGTTCGTTCTCCGGCTGATCTGTGCACACGCAGGTGCAGATTCAGAGGCGCTGGGCCTCCTTAACAAGAGCGGATGGATGGTTTTTCCTGTTTTGAAATCCTCCACTTCCTCCTCCAGGGGAGGGTGACCCAAGCTTCTCATTTCATCCTTGAATAGATGTGATTTTGAGAACAATGGGAAATTTGCATTCATTAGCTCAGCCTTTGAAACTTCTGTCGGACAACTTTTCAGACAATCCGACAAAGGAGACAAACAAAAGCCAGCATCCTCTCTGCATTTCTGGGACTGGAGGTCGCTGCAGTGGCCGGGCCATGACAGGTGCAGCCCTCATCTGTCTCCTTTACCCGCCAAGGGCCTTTCTGTGCCGAGTGCTTTCATTCTGCCCACTTCACAGAGGGCCCCAAGGGTCTCCCTGGCCACCCAGCCTCTTAGCCACATGCTCTAAACTTCTGGGTATCTCAAAGAAGCATCTTAGAGAGGACTCATAAAGATCATCCGTTTTTCACTTTGACACCAGGGACATTTTAATTACAATTATTACTATTCCAAAATCACTGCGGATGGTGACTGAAGCCATGAGAAAAAGACACTTGCTCCTTGGACGAAAAGCTATGACAAACCTAGACAGCGTATTAAAAAGTAGAGACATTACTTTGCCGACAAAGGTCCACATAATCAAAGGTATGGTTTTTCCAGTGGTCGTTATAGATGTGAGAGATGGACCATAGAGAAGGCTGAGCACCAAAGAATTGATGCTTTTGAACTGTAGTAGGTAGAACAGTGAAAAGGAGTCCAAAATGGCAGTGGCTACAAGACAAGGAAGAGAAAAGCCCACGAAAATGAAACAGAAGAAGGTCCGAGGACTGGAGTGAGGACCTCAGGTAAAACAAAAAACACTCCTGACTGGCCCAATTTACATAGGACAGGCCCAACGAGAGATAAACATATAAATAGAGGAGCCAAAGCTAGCTCTCTCTCTCTCCCGTGTGCTGGGGCGCTCTTCTCCGCGTGTCTTTAGATCGACGACGTGCCCTTACGCCTCGAAGATGGATTTTCCTGTTATCTTCTAAATAAAATAGACCTGTAACACTGAGCTGTAACACTGATTTGTCTAAGAGCTATAACATGGTCTATTCGAGACCTGAGAGCTATAACACGGTCTATCCAAGACCTGAGAGCTGTGACACGCCGAGGGGCTTTAATGTCCATCACTCCAAATCTTTGTTGTGAGGAGACAAAGAATCAAGGAACATACACTTGCGTGACAGTAGTGTTAGAGAAAACTCTTGAGAGTCCCTTGGACTGCAAGGATATCAAACCAGTCAATCCTAAAGGAAATCAACCCTGAATATTCATCGGAAGGACTGATGTTGAAGCTGAAGCTCCAATACTTTTACCATCTGATGCGAAGAGCCGACTCATTAGAAAAGACCCTGATCCTCGGGAAGATTGAAGGCAGGAGGAGAAGGGAGCTACAGAGGACGAGATGGGTGGATAGCATCACCAACTCAATGGACACGAAACTGAGCAAACTCAGGGAGACGGTAAAGGACAGGGAAGCCTGGTGTGCTGCAGGCCATGGGGTCTCAAAGAGTCCGACCCAACTGAGCGACTGAACAACTCTCACTACTGTCTCAAGAAAGAAGGGGCTACACTACACCCTGGGCAGGAAGGATTCACCCTCATGACAGTATACTAGGGGAGGGCCTCTGGCTGTCCCTTGGTCCAGGCTGGTGAACAGCATGGGGGTGAACACCAGGCCCTCACTACAGATGGGTGACAGAAGGCTTCAAGGGCACCTGCTGGCCCATGGTGCTCCTGGCTGAATGATTCCCCTCCAGGAGGGTAAAGGGCTCCCTCTGTGGGGTGGATACCAGCTCCTTCCCCTCTCAGCTGGGGTGGGAACACTCACAGTTAGCATAGCTTGAGGACCAAGTGACGGTAGATAACCAGCGTGGCCATGTCATAGCATCTAGATTGAATACAAGCCTGGTCAGGGGATCCGCAGAAGCTCTCTGCATGCCCAGCAGGGCATCACATCTCACTCAGAAAATGAGCTGCCAGCTGGCGTTCAGGAAGCTTCTCCAGCTCAGCGGGAAGGCCAGGATGAACAAGGCTTCCCGCGCTCCCACTGGCTCCAGGCTGCATCGCCCTTGCAGAGGGGTCAGGGGAGCACAAGGGGCAGAGCTGCATCCTGCTTTTGTTGCCACTTCAAGTTACTGTCAGGACTTCTCTGTTGGTCCACTGGTTAAGAATCGGTCTGCTAATGCAGGGGACGTAGGTTCGATCCCTGGTCCAGGAACTAAGATCCCAACTAAGTTGCCTTGGAGCAACATAGCCCACATGCTGCAATTACTGAAGTCTGAGAGCTCTGGAGCACTTGTGCTACAACGGAAGAGTCTGTGCACCACCATGAAAGGTCTTGTGTTAATGCAACTAAGACCCCGTGAAGAAATAAATATGAAAAAGAATACAGTTACTGTCAGTGTCTCCCACAGTGTTTTATGTGAGTCAATAATAATTATAATAACCATCTTTTAAACCACCATGATATTTAAATATTTACTTAACAGTTCCTCTATGCTTATACATTTACTTATTTTACATATTTAGGATCATGTTCTTATTTCAGAAACTGAACCACTGGGTCAAGGATAAAACATTTTTGTGGATCTTGGTGCCAAATTACTTTCCAAAAGGGTTAGATTTGCTTTATACTGTGGCCAGCAATATCAGTTTTTACTTTTCTAATTAGAAAGTGCATTTTTTCTGATTGACAAGGTCATAAATACTTATTGTGGGAAATTCTGAAAACATATACACACAGAATCACCCAGGAAAACCAGTATCAGTATTTTAGTGCCCTATATTATTTTTATGTTTACATATAATAGTTTCAAACAAGTTTAATAAATACACATGCTGTATATATAAGTCCATGTTCTGTTCTTATCACTACATCTTAAGCATTTTCTTATGTCACTAAAAATTCTGCATAAGTGTAACTTTATATGGCTGCAAACATAAAATCTCATCTTGTGGTTGTACCATTTATTTCTTCATCTGTTCATCAAACATATCTCAAATGTCAAGAGCTGTACCAGGTGCTGGCCATCTTTGTCTACACAAAGGGAGGGGGCCCACTCAGTTGCGCTCTAGCCCAGGTGGGTAACCTGCTCAGGTGTGCCCCAGCTCAGCCCAGGTAGACAGGAGCTGGACTCACCAAGGCAGAACAGGTGCCTGAGGCCCCAACACAGAGGTCTGGTGGGTGGGTGGCTCTCCTAGGAGCCCAGATCACTGGGAGCCCAGGTGCAGGAAACGGAGGTGAGTCCCGGGCTAAAGGAAGCAAGTGGTCAAGGGTGGGCTCCAAGGGGACAGGCGCAACTCATGGGCCCTTTTCAAATCCAAAGTCCCACCACGCCCCTGCAGATGGAGTGTGCGTCCAGAACTCTCTCTGCTCTGGTGCTCTTGTCCAGAGCCCGAGGTGACACTTCTGGTGAAACACATTTGGTTTCTGAGGCAGAGATTGGACTTTCAAGAGGAAAAGTGGCTTCCATTTGAGGACTGGGGTGACGAGAGGGCCCTCCCCTCTCAAATTCATCATCACGGCTGTAATTGGCAGAGATCGCACAAGGATGTGAAAGGCTGCTGAAGGCCCACAGCAGTTCTACTTTTATGGAATAATCACTGGAAGTTCCTTTCCCGTGACCTGAGGGAACGCACTTTTCTAATTAGAAGAGATAGTTTGGAAGACACCACAGGGAGGAGGCAACGGCTCTGTCAGAGCATGGGTGTGAGATGCTATTCATGCCGTGGGGCGGGGAGGGGCACTGACTTGGATGTGGAGGCAGGATAGTGGGGGTGGGGGTGGGGAGGGGGCGCAGCTAGGAGGAGTTTGGATCCCGTTTCCCAGATGCTTTATCTTGTGCCCGGAGCAAAGTGACAACGGCTGTTAATGATAAATAGGACTGTGGCGTGTGTCACGGGGTGAAAGGGAGCGGTGGGGATGGGGTCAACGGGTACACACGCCCCCTGTGCTGCAGCCCCTGCTCCAGATCTAACAGGTCCAAAACCACTAGATCTTCCAGACTTCCGAGAGAAGGCAGAAGCACATATTCGTATCTCTAAATATTAGCAACTCATTCAAAAAATCACGTTAACAAATGGAGTCTCTGTCTGTTAGTTAGCTGGGACAGGTGTGGTGGGCTGAGTAATGTCTCCCAAAGATATCAGGTTCTAATCCCAGAACCTGTGAACGCATTGCATTATATGAGACTTTGCAGGTGGGATTAAGGTATAACCCTTGAGATGAGAGATAGATGGGTTACCCAGGAGGGCCCCAAATGCCATCACTAGTATCCTTGAATGGAGAGGGCAGAGGAATCTGACACAGAGAGGAGGCCTGTGGCATGGAGCCTTAGCCGGCAGCGAAGGCGCAAAGGGACACCTGGGCCCCCAAGAAGCTGGGAGAGGCAAGAAGGAGCCCCCTGGAGCCTTCAGAGAGTGTGGCCCTGCCCACACCCCGATCTTAGCCCGAGGAAACCCATCTTAGGCTCCCGACCTCTGTAACCGTGAGAGAAAACTATCTGTGTGGTTTTAAGCAACTCCCAGCCAATGAGTTGTCACAGCAGCAGTGGAGAGACACACAGGCCAGAAGAAGCCGCTGTAACAGCTTCAGATGTTCACATCCTGGGTGGTCCCTTCCTCGCTCCTCTGCCCCAGGCCTGACGTCCTGACATCCTCAGGGTGGGGCAAGGGACCCAGCAGAGAGCTGGGTGGAGGCCTGCCTGCTGAAGTGCAGTCTCATGGGGGTGGGGAGGCCCCAGAACTGGGATCTTGGGATGGTCTGCTCTCACCAGTCCTTCCCAGGAGCCCTGGACAGTCCAACAACTTTTGTCTACAGTCAGCGCATGTGAACCACAGTGCCCTAGGGATGGTGGGGGCACAGACCGTCAGATGTAGAAGTTTGGGGAGAGAGGGGTGAATGCATCTGCTGAGAAGCCACAGGAACCAGGTGGATGCAGGGCCAGGCCTGGAGGCCAGCTGAAGTGGGTACCCTGATCCTGGAGTCCAGAGGGATGCTCCAGCCACTGGGCACCTCAGAACCTCAGGGTAGCCAGCTAGAGTGCAGGAGCTTGGGTTCTGGGGTGCCCAGAGGCTGGGTGCACCTCAGGAAACTTGGGCACTGACCCTCAGCAGAAGGCCCAGACCCTGCAGAGGAGCAGCCAACAGGAAGAAGGGCCCGGCATGGGGATCAAGTCCCAGAGGCATGCCAAGTCCCCACGTGGTGTTCGTAGAAATCAGTGCAAGCAGGTCTTGCGGGAAGCCTTCCTTTGGAAGGATACAGCAGGATGGCTTCCTAGGTCTGCTTCTTCACAGGCTTCAGCCTAGGGCCCCACCCCTACATAGGCAGGGCCGCGGCTCCACCCTCGCTGCGGGTTCTGCACAGTGCCCTGAGGAGTCAAGAGCTTGTGCCCACGGTTTAGGTGAATGGACAGGGGTGGTGGGCTGAATGGTGTCCCCAAAGCTCTGTCCAGAGGGAACCTGTGACCTTGGCCTTATTCAGAAACAGGGTCTTCGCAGATGTTAACTAAGCTCAGAACTCTGGGTGAGGTCATCTGGATGAGGTGGGTCCTAAATCCAACGATGAGCATCCTTACAGTTCAGAGAGACACTTACAGAAGGAGAAGCCACATAAGGAGGGAGACAGAGATCTGAGTGAAGTGCCTACAAGCCAAGGATCGCCAGGGAGCCAGGACTGCCAGGAGCTGAGAGAAGCTGGAGAGAAGCCTGGAACAGATTCTGCCTCAGCGCCTCCAGGAGGATTCAACCTGCCAACACTTTGATTTCAGACTTCTGGCCTCTAGGACAGGGAAAGGATAAATTCTGGATGTTTACAGCTACCCTGTTTGTGGTCATTTGTTATGTAGCAGCCCCAGGAAACTCATACAAGAGGGAAGGGGGAAGGGGAGGAGGGGGGGAATTGTAAGAAAAAGGCCAGCGGCAGACCCCACGGTTGCTCGGCTAGCATCTACTCTCTCCATCCTTTTTATTAGTTGAACCACAATTTGTTTTGGATAGGAAAAAAAAATTCTAAAGCACTCACTTCCCTGGGCTGACCTTGCAGCTAGAAGTGGCATGTGCCCAAGATCTGGTCATTAAGATTTAAATGAAATTTTCTGGGTGGAATTTCTGGGAAATGTGTCTAAAAGGCACAGACTCAGCTAGTATATGTGGGGTTTGTTTTTGTTTTTTGCCTTTTATCTACATTCTTTCTCCTACCTGGAAGGAGGACACAATGCCTGGGGTCCAAGCAGCCATTGTGTGACCATGAGGTAGACTGTCACACAAGAGGAAGGCGGGGGCTGGAACCTAAATAAGATTGGGCTCTTGAGGATGTCTATCATCCTCTGGATTTCATGTTCCATAAGAAAAACAAAGTACAATGCAGTTACGTCATATCAATCAGGGTTTTTTCAGAACTCTGAATTCTCCACCCAGAGAAGTAAGGGGGTCCATGTTAGGAATAAGAGGACACCACAACAAAAAAGACCAGGCCACCTTCCCCAGTGGACTCTCACCCAAGAAGGACTTGGTTGCCCATCCCGGGCCAAGAACCTTGCAGGTACGCAGATGAAGCCACCAGCTCCAGAGGAGCCCCTCCAAACTTCCTCTCTCCGAGCAAAGTCATTCACACTTGGCCAACCCACTCCTTCCAGCACAGAAACCTGGGCTATGTGGGCGGCTGTGATTTTTCAACTTGGAAGGAAGCGTGGCTTTCAAGCTTCCAGCTTGCCTTTGAGTCACTGATTTCCATCTGTCACAGTGACTTAAGCCAATATTCCGGGAGAGGAAGCCGCCCAAATGAAGAGGCTGCCGGTCACAAGATAATCTGAGAGGAAGAGGTCGGATGGAGACACCTTCAGGAAGTCAGAGGCTGTCCTCACCAGAAGGTCGGGCAGGACACCTCTGGAGACACACAGCAGCTGGCAACCCAGATAAGGGGACTCCATTGGTAGGGGACCCAGAGGGACAGGCCAGGCCAGTCAGGCCAACTTGCCCCCTAAAACAACCTAAGAATGTTAGATTTAAAACAAAGTAGCAAGATCAATTGTGAAAAAGCAATAAGTATCTGACAAGATGGGAAGAAATTACTAGGACAAATTTGAAGAATAGAAGGGATCTGAGAGATGACTGAGTCCAGAACTTGCTTTTTTCCCTGAGGATGCTCTGAACACGGGGAACTTAGGGACGAAGAGGGGAGGAAGTCAGAGGCCCAGATGAACCCCTGTGAAGGGCACATACCCTCTGGGCGGGCTGGGGACCCACAGGTCTTGAACAGGTGTGGGAAGGAGGGGCTCTACTAAAGACCTTCCTCCTCCCAGCCCCTCACCACCATGAACCTGGAGGAGGAGATACAAAACTTACCCTTCCAGGCCTCCAATGAGACCATAAATCCATGTTTTCTGAAGATGATCAGCACAGCAAACATACTGGGATGCTTGAGAAGAACAGACAGACTCCAAACGGGTGGTGCCAGGTGGTGGGTCCTTACACTCCCCTGGGATCAAAGAGGCATCAGGGGACTTCGCTGGTGGTCCAGCGGTTAAGAATCAACCTTCCTCTGCAGGGGACGCAGATTAAATCCCTAGCTGGGGAACAAGATCCCCCATGCCGTGGGGGTGATTAAAGCCACACACAACAGCTACAGAAGCCCATGCATTGCAAAGACCCAGTGCAGCCAGAACAAAACAAAGACGCCATCAGTCTCCTCTCCTAGCATCACCCAGAAAGTGGGACTCCACAGTTTGCAGTGGAGAAACACACCCTACCCCCTACGACCCACTCATCACCCACCAGGCTCCTGACAGTCCTCCGCGCGCCCGTGACCTTGACCAGAGGCTTCACAGAGCATGGGTTTGGGGGTTGAGAGGTGGCAACGATGGCAAGCCAAACATCCCACCACCCTGGCTTCCCTCTCTCTTCCCCGGTGAGAATTTAGGCCGATTTTACGTGCTTGGCTATTAATTTTAATGATTACAAAGCAGAGATAAAAGCAAGAGCCCCTGGTTTGCCTTTGAAGATAACGTCCCTCCCAGCTTCCGTTTTATCCACTCTCTCCAAACACAACGGGTAATTTCATTACAGACAGGTCTTTTAAGATTCCCTGGGGACCCAAACCAATAACATATTGTCAATAGCGGGAAGACTGACTGCCCTTCTGAAACTATGAAGTCATGAAGATTTCGCAGGACACGGCAGTACCTGTAAAATATATTCTCACTGAGACTAATATAATATTTGATAAATCTTCCCACATAGTACTTGTGTTCAACTAATATGAATATTTATGGGACCAAAGCAAGGGAGATAAGGAATGACTGGAAATATATGGCAAAATGGATTTCCTGGTTCCTTCACTTTGTGAAGTACATGGGGCCGTGGAACGTCCCTCTGTCAGCTCTGTGCAGCTCTGTCCCTGGATTTGGGTCTGGTTGCTACCGGGGAGCAAGAATGGGGGATGTTTGGGTGTCCTATCCCTTCAAGGTGACCTGGCTCTGAGTAAAGCCTCCTGAGACCGTCAGGGTGTCCAGGGCCTGACGCCTCCATGCCCATGGCATCAGACTCCAGTCCTGATGGCAGAGTCTCCCAGGAAATGCTTGTCCCCTGGGCCAGCCCAGCTCTGGGGGTCACAGGCAGGAGGAGACCTCGGAGGCTACACTCGGGTCCTTAGGGAGCCGAGAGCCTGGGTGGCCCAGAGAGTGAGGCTGACTCAGTGTCCCCAGCCCCACTGGAGACAGGGCCCAACCCCGCCCTGGCCTGCTTGCTGCCCTCCAGGGCAGTGGCTTCGGCCTGCCATGCTCAGGCCGGAGCCCCAGGACCTTGTGCATAGTAGGTGCTTATGAATGAATGAAGGAATGAGTGCATGAATGAATGGGCCACTGCAGGCCCCCAAGGGAAGGAAACAGAATGGGAACCAAGAGTACTGCCCCCGAGCTCTGTCCTGGAGACAGCGACCTTCCAGACAAAGAATGATGGATACGCATGAGAGCTTATGTTGACCTCGAAAAGGCAGAGTGCCCCCCTCCCAGGGTGGCCCCCCAGCTCAGTCGGCTTAAGCTGCATAACAAGTACCACCAATAGGGGCCAAACAGCAGACATTTCTTTTTCATGGCTCTGGAGGAAAGAAGTCCAGATCAAGGCAGCAGTTTGGTTCCTGATGAGAACCCTCTCCTTAGCTTGCAGAGGGCAGCCTTCCTGCTGTGTCCTCAGGGTCCTTCCTTGGTGTGTGCATGCACAGGGCATGAGATTCCCATCCTCCTCTTCTTAGGAGGCCAGTGATCCCATCACGGGGGCTGCCCTCATGACCTCACCTAACCCTAATCACATGCCAGAGGCCCCACCAGGGTTAGGGCTCCAACATAGGAATCTGGGGGACACAGACATTCAGTCCATTGCATTTCACCCCAGCTCCCCAAATTCACATCCTTCTCTCATGGAAAATACACTCACTCCATCCCAACAGCCAACAATATGTGAGTCATAAGCCCACTGTCAAATGGGTTTGTGAAGATCCACTTGTCTGTCATCCATCATCCATCCACCTCCCTACTCATCCACTCATCCATTCAAGCATCCTTCCTTCCTCCCCCACTCCACCCATCCATAAATTCACCCACCCATCCGGGGAACAAATACTTATTGAGAAAATGTTATGTATCAGGCATCATGCTATCCCATCTGTTCAAACTCTGCCCCATTTCAATTCTTTTCCTTCCATTGTCTTTGCTTACATTTCTGAGGAGTTACTATGTGTCAGGCACTTCCACAGGCATCACCTTGTCTAATCTCCTCAAAATCCTATCATGGAAGGGTGATCATGTTTCCCATTTCACAGATGGGAAAAGCACAGCTCAGCAAGGAGAACTGGCCTGACATGGTCATCTAGTTGGGGTTTGGAACCTGGTGCATCCAGCTCCAGTGTGCTGCTCCAAACTCCTCCTCATCCCTCCTGACCTTCAACACAACCCATCAACACAGTGCTCCCTTTTGTCGCTGATACTCAATGCCTTAGAGGACAGAGAATGCCAGTTGGCTGCCTCTTTCCCACTTCACTGTAAACTCTCAGAGGAAGGCACCCAACCTCCGAGCTTTGGGCACCCCCTCCTGTGCTCTGCACAACAGATCGTGTTCTGTGAGCAAAGTGTTAATTGGATTAAGCCATCTCCCTGATCCCCCTTGTTCAACTTCCCGTGGACCTCTTGGAGCATTGTGTTTTTCTGCAGGGGTGAAGCTGCATAAGAAACAGAACCACAGGACTGATGGATTTGGGTGAGGGGAGGTCAGAGAAACTGTGGACAAGCAGAAACCAGAGCTGGTGCTGAACCAGGTCATCTGAGCCAGAACCATATGCTAGGCGTTACCTCCACGAGCTTATATGCTTCCTCCACTTACTTCTCAGAATAAAACCAAGAGATAATTATTATTTCATCCTATTGTACAGGTGAGGGAACTGAGCAAGGCTGTGAAGGAACCTGCACAAGGCTGCAGGGAGCAGGGCTGCTCACCTGGGTGTTTTGACTCCGCAGTCACATTGCAGCTGCAAGGCTCTGCCCCATCAAGGAAGATATAAGCTTGTTTGCTTCCCTGTGTCCACTGCAAAGTGCTCAAGCACACAGAATATTAACACATTTTCCACAATATGCTCAAATAGTGTGAAAATAGTCCCAGGCACTTTCTGTTATTGTCTTTCTCTGGAATAAAATTGAAGCTTGCTGGGTTTCAGATGGGGGCTGCACATAGAATCGATTTGACTTAACTATTCTGTTAAAAGTAAAAGTAGTCCTTTTTGCTAGAGCAGGAGGTATCAGTCCTCACCACCAAGCTCACTAAGTTGATGTCTTCCCAGCTCATCGTCAGGGAGGCGAGGCAGGGCAGGGACCCTGGCACCAGTGTGCCTGGGTCCCAGTCCCACTGCTGCCAGTGGGGGCTGACCTTGCTTGGCCATGGTCTCATCAGCAAACTGAAGATAGATTATCTCCTGCACAGGCTGTTGTGAGTGCCAGACGTGGTCACAGACCCTGAGCGCATAGCACGGTGCATCCACCTTGGTTATTGTTACCATTAGGTGAGTGCGAAGCATCTCAGAATGATGCCAACCGACGGCTGGGACTCAACTCTGGAGCTGTGAGCAACCTTTGTCCTGGGGTCTCCCCCAGAAACGTGAAGGCTGGGAAGCAGGGCTCAGGGTGTGGGAAGGAGAGCAGCCCTTCCCCTGAGAATGCTCTCCAAGAGGCGGCAACATCTACAGGGTGGAGGAGAAGGATGGAGGCGGTGACAGTGTCAGAGAGGAAGGGGTGTCCAAGATGAGGATCCCAGAGGAGGCACAGCTGGCCGGGCAGCCCCCCCCCCCCGCACCAGTGCCCATTCACCTTTGGAACCAGATGGATCTTTCCCAAACTTTCCCCCTACTCCCCAGAAAAGGCCTGGGGATGAACCACCCTTGAGGGGAACGGGGGGAGATCAGCTCCCCTCGAGGCTGGGAGGTGGCAAGGCCCCTCTCTGCCCAGGCCCTTGCAGCCCCTAGGCCTTCAGTGGCCTCTCCCGGGCTCCTACCTGCCCTGTGAGTGGCTCCCACCTGACAGACCACGGGTTCTCAGCCCCACCAACTCAGTGTTCCTATTCACAACACACATCTGTAGTGGTCCCTATTCTGAAATAGGATGTAGATAATACATAACCAGATATATACTTTCTTTTTAAAAACCCATTTAATAGTACGTGTGTGCTAAGTCACTTCAATCGTGTCCGACTCTTTGCCACCCTATGGACCATAGTCCGCCAGGCTCTTTTGTCCATGGGATTCTCCGGGCAAGAATACTGGAGTGGGTTGCCATGCCCTTCTCCAGGGGATCTTCCCAACCCAGGGATCGAAACCTCAACTGATAACTTTATTTGCTGTCTTTCTGAGAAAATGGGAAAAAAGAGAACACCCCAGCTTCCACACCACCCGGCTAGCTCACATACTGTCCCTCTACCTCAGAAGCAGGAGCAGGAGGAGCTGTCCGAGGTGCTGGCCAGGCCCCAGCTCCTGAGCTGAGGTGCCACCCTCTCATGGGCTCCAGGATGGGCTCTGGCACCCAATCCTTCCCTCTCAGCTAATTCTCATCTTGGAAATAACACCCTCTGTCAGCCCCATCTCCCTCTCCAGGACAGACCCTCATCTCATCCTCCTTCACAGCACTGGTTCTCAGTTGGGGGAGGAGATGCCCCCAGGGGAAATTTGACAGTACTTCTCCATGTCCCACATTGCATGGGGGTCCTACCACCAATAGTCATCCAGCCCCCAAATCCACAGTGCTTTGCAGAAAGGCCCTATGTCTGCTGCTTCCAACTTCACCCCCAACCCGCATCCAAGCTGACTTTGTCCGGGTCACCCCCACCCTTGGAGCAGCAGTCAGCTCTCAGTGCTCATGGAGTATGACCCATCAAAGTACTCAGCAGTGCAGGCCCCCTTGACGCCCAGGATCAGACACTGGCCTGCCTCACCTCTCTTCTGGCTACTCCTCATCTCCTAGTAGACTGTCCCAGCTCAGCCAACCTGCCTCTTCCCCTGCACTCACTCCCTAGTCTGGGTGAGACCATAAGGCTATGTGGGTTTCAATAACATCTGCATGTGGGTAACTCCTGCTATGGGCTCAACTATGTCCTCTTAAAAGCTGTGCATTGAGGGGACTTCCCTGGTGGTCCAGTGGTTAAGAATCCACCTTGCAATGCAGGGGACATGAGTTTGATCCTGATCAGGAAACTGAGATCCCACATACCAAGGAGCAACTAAGGCTGCATGGCACAACTACTGAGCCTGTGCCCCAACTGGTGAGGCCGTGTACTGCAACAAAAGATCCTGCATGTCACAACCAAGACCCCAGGCAGTCAAATAAATAAGTACTTAAAAAAAAAAAAAAAAAAGTTGTATGTTGAAGACCTAACTTCAATGTGACTGTATCTGGAGAGGGGCCTTAGGAGGGTAATTAAGATTAAATGAGGTCACTGGGGGACCCTAAACCAATGGGACTGTGGCCTTACAGAGAGAGAGACACCAGGAATGCTCAAGGACACAGAAGAAGCCATCCGCAAGCCAGGAGGGAGGCCTCATCAGAAACCAGCCATGCCAGCACCTTGATCTTGGTTTTCAAGCCTTTGGAATTGTGAGACAATGAATTTCTGTGGTTTAAGCCCTCCAGGTGTGGTACTTGGTTACAGCAGCTGGAGTAGACTCATACAGCTCCCAGTGTGAGTCTCCAGCATGGACTCCCCGAGCACCATTCTAGCCAACCCTCCAGCACATACTGTGCCTCAGGACTCTTGCACTTGCTGGGCCTGGAGCTCCCTCCTTCAGATCTCTGCATGTCACATCCCCACCCTTACTTTCAAACTTCACTTAAAAGTCACTCCCTTCCTGGGGCCTTCTCCGGACGCGTGATGGAGATGCTGGTGCCTCTCCCCTGACACTTCATCCTTCTGCCTTATTTTGCCCCCTACCATGTATTCATGTTCAGTAGTCTGTTCAGTTTGCTCACTGCGATCGGCAGAATCACGGATCCCAAAAGTGTTCACATCCCAGCCCCTAGAACCTGGGAAAATGTTAGGTTACATGGCAGAGGTGTTCATCAGCTGAGTTTGAGCAGGATTATCCAGTGGGCCCCTGTGATCATAAGGACGCTTAAAGGTAGAAGAGGGAGGTGAAGAGGAGAGTGGGGGTTGGGATGTGACTTTGGGAGAATGGCACAAAAAGGCAAAATGCTACTGGATTTGGAGATGGAGGCCAGATATGGATGAAACCCCAGGAAAGGCAAGAAAACAGGCAGGAAAAGCCTCCACAGGGCACCCTTCCCAGGAGACCCATGTCAGCCTTTGACCTGCAGGAGCCTGAGAAGAAGGCTTTCATCACACACCTCTAAACACACTGTGTTCTCGGACCAGGACATCTGCAAGAACCAGTATTTCTACAAATTCCATGATCTTTCTGTGAACAGTACAAGTACATTGCACTCCAGTGTCAAAAGCATTAACTCGTTACACACAAATGTCTAAAATATATGACTATTTTGGTAACTTCCTGTTGAGATTTCTTCCATTTTTAAAGAAATATACTTAGAGGCTCATGAACCAGCTGTGACCTGAGCCTCTCAACCTCCAAGAGGTCCTGTCTGGCAAGTCAGTCCACACACAATTGGGACAATCAGGACCTCCCCTCGTCCCCGCCATTGTTGCCCTGTACCAGCCCTGTGTCTAGCTCTGGGCACACATTGCCCCTATAGCCTTGAAGCCAAGCCTCACTTCTAACCAGGGTGGAAAACTCAGGGAGGAGGAAGGGGTTTACTCTGGGCCAGCCAGGAGGCTACTGGAGCGGCTACTGGGGCCGGGATTCATCACAGGCCGGGCACCTGTAGATCTTATTTCTCTGGCACACTGCCAGGCCCGGGGTGGCATATTAAGAGCCATTGTACTTGGGCTCATTTACTTAAAAATAAAACCCAACAGCTGAGGCTTCTGAGCAAGGCCCCTCTCTGGAGGACCGGAAGGTCGAAGGTCGCTGCCTTGAGCCAGGCCAGAAGTGGATGGTGGACCCCCCCCACCATGAAGCGAGGCAGGGTGGGGGTGCTGGGGAGCAGCCCGGGGGTTTGGTCAATGCTGCTGCCTTCTTTTCAGGACCCAAGAATCAGGGCCACATCTGCATAAGTGGGTTATTTTATTTTTATTTATGTTTTATCAAACTCAAATCTTCAGAAAGCCTTGGAAAGAGCATGGATCCAGAGTCCAGCATCTCCCTTCATCCGTTCTGAGGCCATCAACCCACAACCCCAAGGGAGACCACTTTCTAAGACCAGGTGCTACAGCTCGGAGCCTCGAGGGCCATCTATGACAGCAACCCCACACTGGTCTTTCCTCCAGCCTTCCTGCAGTATCCATGTCTCTATAAACCACTCAATTCATGTTACTTAATAGCCTCCTTTAAACTGATGCACTTTTGAATTAAGTGAATTTGCTTCTTAAATAAGTGATGTATTGATACGCAAGATAGGAGACCTCTATCCTTTGCCCAAACTGTTAATCAATAGAAAATGAAACAGCATTTGGCTATTAAAGCCTAGCTGGATACACAGCCAGCCAAGGATGCTGAGCCTGAGGGTGGCACCAAAGGTAGATAGGCAAGTTCAGAACATGCAAGAGGCATGTTGCCATTGAGTTGAGACTGTCTTGGTACAGTCAGCAAGGTCAAAGAGGATGCATGGGGGACAGCCTTCAGGATGGCAATCTGCCTGTGCCCAGCAGGATCCCGAACTTTGAGCAGTGTGGGTTAGCCATCGCACTGGACACAGGGATGACTCCTTTCACTCAAGCCAATTCTTTTTGCCTCTACAAGGTTCTGCTGAGGTTGGTGTTTCCATCATCCCCACTTTACAGATGAGGAAACTGAGACTAGAGGGGAGTGACTGACTTGCCTGAGAGGTGGAGCCAGGTATGAACCCAGCCAGTCAACCCCTATGTTCTAGACAGAAGGCAGGAATCTCCATGGGAGTTTTCTGGCCCCCAGGGGACACTTGACAACATCTCATGCTGCAGCTGGAGGTGGGAGTGGAGAGGACTACTGGTATCTAGTGGGTGGAGGCCAGAGATGCTGTTCAACAGCTTACCAGCACCCTGCCACCATGTGCAAAGATTACCTGGCCCAGATGTCAACAGCAACATGTTGAGAAGCCCCGACGAGGGACCCCAAGGCTGGCCACAGGCTGAGCAGGCACAGAATCAAGACTGTCCAGACCCTCAGGTGGCTGGAGAGACTGTGTGTTCTCACTGTCATTTCGGTCCCTCAGATCTGAGTGAGATCACAAATGTGCTTTAAAAATCCAACCAGCTAGACAGAGGCACAGACTTCCATGGTCGCAGATGAAGTCCAAGCATTCCTGGCACATAGGACATTTATGGTGTGTGAGCACACCTCCCTAAGAGCAGAGTCCTATATCCTCCCTGATAGCCACACACCACTCTCCTCCTTCATAGCGCTCTCCACTCATGTAGGTTGGGAAGATCCCCTGGAGGAGGGCATGGCAACCCACTCCAGTATCCTTGCCTGGAGAAACCCCATGGACAGAGGAGCCTGGCGGGCTACAATCCATGAGGTCACAAAGAGTCGGACTGAGTGACTAAGCAGAGCACCACTCACGTGGGGCTGGCCCCTGCCCAGATGCCCTTCCCCGATTGCCTCACAGCTCACTCACATCTGAGTTTGATCATCACAGAGGAGCTCCCCACCCACCCTTGGTGTCAGTGTCCCAGCACACACAGCCACCATGGTCCTCTGGTGGTCAGAACTCAGGGCATCATGGTTACACTCCCTTTGGAGGCTCCAGGAAAGGATCCTTCCTGCCTGTTCCAGCCTCTGGAGTTGCAGGCATCCTTGGAGTCCTTCGCTTGTAGACACATCACCCCAGTCTCTGTCTCTGCCTTCTATCTTCTATGTCTGTGTCCCTCTTGATCTCATAAGGACAATATTATCCTCATAAATCACTGGATCAGGGCCCACCCTACTCCAGTACAACCTCATCTACCTATGTCTGCAAACGGTTACATTCTGAGGTTCCCGGAGGACATGAATCTGGGGAAATGCTATTCAAGCCACACCCTATTTAAAGCAGGACCCCGTCTCACCCACCCACTCTCCATCACTCTTCCTCTTGGTGGCCTTTCTTTCTGTCTGGAGTTGCCCTGTTCACACCACTCGTTGCTCCTAGGACGTCAGCCCTGAGAGGCAGGGACCTGCATCTCCTTCGCTCCTACACCCTGACTCAGCATCAGGAACATATGAGGGGTGAACGATAAGGATAAAGGAGATACTGCCTTCATTCCAGAGAACGAGAGAGCTTCAGCCTGCCGAACAGTTTCCAAGGACCCATCTCACCATGAATCAGCCTCTCCCCATCCCTCATTTGACACCTGGCTATCTCCTTTCGAGGCTACCTGTGCTTTTTGAGAGCAGAACAGAAAAGCTGATCGAAGAGCAGAAAAGCTGTTCCAAGAGCTGGATCCCAGGCAGTAATGTCCTCAGTAAGACATGGGATATGGAAGTGAATAGAGACTTATTTTTGTCAAGTTACCAGCCAACGAAGGATAAACTGTCCTTTCAGAAAATAGTGCCGAACCTCTGAAATATGCAAATTGCTGAGCTGAATTGTAAATGCAATCACTCAGCCCCGGCAGGCTCCCAAGGTGGGGGTCACGGTTGGCCTGAGTTATTCCTAGAAGTGGGGCCCCCGTTGGATCTGCAGAGTCTCTGGATAGAGCCAGCCTCTCCAGAGTGAGATCTGCTCCTCCCAGGGGAATTGCGTGAGAGGTGTTTATCTCAGGGTGAAGCACCCCTGCCTCTCATTGCCCCAGATGCCAAGGACCAGGACTGCACAGCGCTAACCTCTGTGACTGGAAGTGGCTTCGGCTGTTCTAATATGGGTGGTTGGTGGTTGGATGGGGTCACAGGCAGACCAGCAGGCAGAGGAGCACAGGCAAAGAAGGGGAAAAAAAGCAAAACCAACATGCTGTTAATCTTCTCAGGGTGAGTGAAATGTAATTGCAGGCGGCTCCCATGTAGGAGAATGGAAAAAGCCATTCGTGTCAAAAGCACCCCTGCTGGCTGTGGTTGTGTAAAAGCCTGGGCTCTGGTTGGGAGCACCAACTATTTTTTCACTTTCTGTAGTAAATCAACAACGGTGGGGGACGTGAGACAGATGCAGGGGGAGAGGCCAGCCAATTAATGACCTGGGGTGGGGGTGGGGGTTGGGGGAGGAAACGGCCAACCAATTAATTGCTGCCATTCTGAAGCAAGACCTGCCAGGACCAGTGATTAAATACTGAACGAATGGCAACCATTTCTCCAGCCACCGTGGCTTTGACTGCTGGGATCAGCAATGCAGGACGTTTTAACTCATAAAGCAGATTCGAGGAAGATGGAGGAGATTGATGAACTCGAGCTGGAAGGGCCCAGGAACCAGTGGGGAGCTACTTCTGGAATTAAAATTCACAATGACTAGGGAAATCTTTCTGATGAAACACACATGCCCTGCAAGTGGAATATCTTAGGCGTCTTCAAAACGGAGCTGCTCGTGCATAGCAAAGGGCTTGAAAACCCTTCTTGTGAAGTCAGCACCTTCTATGCACACGGGCTCTCAGGAGTGGGCCGACTGGGACAGGCATACCACAGAGGTGAGGAGTGGTCCAGAGGGGCAGCCAGCCCCTCGCCGTCCGCAGGAACCTTCCAGGCCCCTCTCAGACACCCACCCCACCCCTCCTCCACCAGGCTGTCCTACAGGCTCCACCTACCTGCGGCATTCATCCTTTGGTCCCTTGAAGGGCACTGATCGGGCATCCACCCCACGCCAGGGTTTGAAGCACTTGCTGTCCTCACATGGCTTGTGCTCTCATGTGATATTTGAATTCCCACGCCAGGTGGGGACCGTTTGGACACCTCCCCAAATTTAGCTTCTCAGCTGTGACACCTGCCTACCACCAAAGCAAGCACCACAGTGCAGGAAAGATGGTTCCACACGGAGAGGTTTGTTCCCCCTGCAGCCCGAGAGGCCAAGGCAAACACAGGGTGACCACCTGGCATTCTCTCCATCTGCCTTCTTCTCGCCTCTTCCCAGGCACCTCCTGGTCTCAACTCCAAAATTCTTCGATTACTAAAACTCAGGGTGGGGACTTCCCTGTCAGTTCAGTAGTGAAGACTTTGAATGCAGGGGGTGTGGGTTCAATCCCTGGTAGGGGAGCTGAGATCCAATGGAGGAGAACAGAGAAAGCGATTCAAGTCAAACAACCCCCTCCATGCCTTATGGCCAAAAAAGCAGAAGGTAAAAACAGAAGCAATATTGTAACAAATTCAATAAAGACTTGAAAAAATAAAACCACCACTAGTGGTGCTCAGACTATTGTTAGGATTTCAGCTTCCTGATCTGGGCCCCCTGCAGTGGATGCAGCCTCAGGGACAAGTGCCCCTTAGCAACTTGACAGCCACTTCTCCACTCTTCCCACCCAATTCACCCCCACCCCATCACATCCCCTTAAGCAATACTCTGCTCCAGACCCGGGCTTCCCAAAGTGTGCAGTCAGAATCCTGGGAGGACCAGCACGTGGGACAGGATTGTTGGCAGAAAATGAACGCAGCGTTAAATAACATTGACTCATGCCATGAGACTTATCCCCTCTTAAAGGCTATCTCAATCCCCTGATTTCTTCAAGGAGAAAGTCTTGGTTTCATGCCAATATATCCCCCACACTTGAGACTCTCCCTTCTAACAAAGAGAGGGCAGGTTTCTGGCTCAGAGCCTCTGCTGACAGCCCTGTCACACTGGAATTAAAGAGCATGATTTTGTTTTCATTGCATTCATTCACCTAGTCCCTTCCTGCTTACGGGTATGGTGGTGATTTGCAAATGTCTTTTAAAATAAATTTATTCTAAACAAAAACAATCAATCGTTTAGAGAAAGATCCATTCACTCTCTCATCCAACAAATATTTCTGGAGCATGAACTGTGTGCAAGGTACCACCCAAGACCCTTGGCGTTAGAACTGTGAATAAAACAGACAAAAATTCCCACCCTTGGATGAACAATAGAACAGGTGTGGTGCACAATTTCTTTAGTTTGAGAGAGCAGGGCCAGCAAGTACCTCTTCCCAATGGACGGGAAGTGGTGTTGGCAGAGCTGGTGGGAGGTGACCCCCACCTGAGATGTACAAGGCCATCACCCGATAGACCACAACTGGACCTGTTATTTTAACTTGAACTTTTGATAAGTTAAGAAATGTAGATCATTCTAAAGCAAGTATGTTCTAGCAGCTGCCACAGCTAACTTCCTAAACAACCTTGAGCAAGCCCTGCTGTCTCACCGGCCCTCAGCTTTTCCATCTGTACAAAGGATTTGTACGTCTTTGACCGCTGATTGTGAGGGACTTGGGCTGGTTAGAGGGTCAAGTTAGAGGGAATTAACACACATGTGTCTGAATTTTAAAAAGCAGCCAACCAACCCAAATGGAAACCTCCCCCTCCCATCCCCAGCTCGAATTCAGCCTCTGCTCCTAAGGGGTCATAGAAGGCAGAAGGGCTTCAACATATGACCAACTGAATGGGATTTCCTCTCCCTTCTCACTGAGCTTAAAGTGAAATTGAAAGTTGGTTGCTCAGTCCTGTCCGACTCTTTGCAACCCCATGGACTGTAGCCCACCGGGCTCCACTGTCCATAGAATTCTCCAGGCAAGAATACTGGAGCGGGCAACCCAGGGATTGAATCCAGGCCTTCTGAATTGCAAGCAGCCTCTTTACTGCCTGAGCCACCAGGGAAGCCCACTGAGCTTAGAGGTTCTCCAATTCCACCTTCATAAGACTCACTGCGCCAGTTGCAGGCATGAAACCACGGATGCTGTACTTGATGTGCGTTTAAGATATTTGGAAGGACGATTTTTGCCTATAAACATTTTTTCTTTTGCCTTGAACACAAAACTTAGAAGCAAACTCTCATGTACATACAACATGCGACTATACTCATTTCCTTAAAGAAAATCCATGCCGCCCCCCGCCCCAGGTCCTGTGAATTTGAATCTACAGACACCATTAATAAGTCTTTGCTGAGTCAACAAGACATTTCAAGTAAAGGGCACTGGACCAGCTAAAGAAAGGCTGTGGGGAGTGTTGAGGAGGATGCTCTTCTCTGGGCCCTGCTCCCCAGGGACAATCTTTCCTCCCTACCAGCTCCTTCAAGCCAGGAGAAGTGTTTCTAGGAAGCAGTCAAGGCAAAGGAAATATAAGCAATAAATCAATTTTGTTGGGGTTTCTCCCTCTCCTTTCTAATCTCAGCTGAATTCGTATCAAGTAGCAGCTCCTAGGAATCCATATCCTATTTCTTGGATCTAAAACACAACAGACACTAGTGTAAAGGACGGTGGCTTGCCTCCTCTGGGAAGCACATTCCTTGATGTTCTTCAAAATCCTTTAACAGAGGAATCTGTGCCAGTTGGAAGGGTGAGCACTGTTCTCAAAGGGCTTCTTGTGAACAAAGGTCAACCAGTCCTGCACTATCCTCTCCTTAGTGACCCACCCGGGCTGAGTGCTAGACTGGGGCCCTGTTGTCACGTCCAGAAACAAATACTGAATGACCCCTGGGTAAGACGCTATGCTAGGCACATGATCTGAGATGGGGATGCAAGATAAAGAGTGGGGTTGGTGGGAGAGACAGAACAGAGATTGGGGAGAGACAGAACAGAGATTGGGGAGAGACAGAACAGAGATTGGAGAGAGACAGAACAGTTGGGCTAAGGGATGGGTAAAGAAAGGAGAAGAGAGCAAAATTGATAGGAGGAAGAGATCTGGTGAAGGGATGAGGGAGAAAAGGTTTTAAAAAGGAGAAAGGGGTGGGAAGAGGAGTGGGAAGAGAAGAGGGAGGAGGAGGAAGAAGCCAGGAGAAGGGAGGAGGAGAGGCTGGGGTGGGCCTGGGAATGACACTCCACTTTCCCAAAACACTTCATCATCCCCCATCAGTCGGGGTCGAAGGTCCTGGCTTTTCCTGCCTCCAAGAATCCCAGCTTCTTCTCACCTTGACGTGGGGGAGGGGGGAAAACAGCTCTCAGCGCTGAGCTGGCCGTCAGGATGTTACACAACCCAACGTGCTGCCAATGTTTTTATATAATCCTCTACTTCTCCCCATAAAACAGACCATAACACCCTGGCAAACACACTTCAATAAAGCTGTGTGCTATTACCGGGGCACACTGCCTTCCTGGAGATGAATCACCACTGGAATGGTCAAGTGACAGCTGAACTAAACTTTTCTCCCCTCGTGGTTTCAGCTGAATAGGGAAGATCAGAAAAGCCGAGTGGTAGTTCCACCAGAACTACCTCCAGACAAAAACCCAGGAGTTCAGGGGTGGTGAGAAGGCACTTGGGAAGCCAGAGGATGTGCTACTCTCCCAGAGAGGGCGGGCATGGCTGCAGATAGCTCCCATATCCCGGGCATCACCAAGCCTCAGGTTCAGAGCTGCTGCTCCAAGGCTGGCTGGGCATCCAGAAGGAAATCCCAAGAGGACCTCCACATTGGACTCAGTGATGTACGGAACAGGCCCCGTCTATGTAAGCTGGCTCCCAGACAGCTCCTGCTGGAGCCTGTTACTGATGCTTCCTAAAGAGCATTGCCAGGGGCTGCTGGTGCAGAAACCAGAATAGCACAGGACAGAAGGGGAAAGCCTACTAATGGGGTAAACATAAACTTTCCTCTTTCCTCCTTGCACACTGGCACAGAGTAAGCCCAGGGAGCAGCAGTTGCTTTATTCTGCTCTACTGCAACCTAATGTGGGAAAGTACTCCTCCTCCCCCACCACCTAGCTCCATATTGGCCCTGACCCTTCTTGACTCCCACGCTGACCCTCAGGGTGACTCACATCCGCTTGGGATGAAACAAGGAGTCCACCTCCAGGAGCCATTTCCTGTAGAAGCTTCCAAGGACTCCAGGTTCCCAGGCACCATGGCTCAGGGTCCATTTAGGTAATTAATATCTGCCAAGCCCCTGCCAGGACCTAGACTCTATTTGTCCATGAGTCACAGGTTCACAGCCTCATACTTGGCCCACAGCATCTGGTTGATTGAGCCCTGAGCATCCCCAGGATAGGGAACTGAACAGCTCCAGTGGTTGGGGCATAACTCTTTGCAACCCTGTGGATTGTAGCCCACCAGGCTCCTCTGTCCATGGAACTCTCCTGGCAAGAATACCAGAGTGGGTTGCCATTCCCTTCTCCAGGGGATCTTCCTGACCCACGGGTTGAACCTAGGTCTCCTATATTGCAGGCAGATTCTTTACTGTCTGAGCCACTAGGGAAGCCCACTTTTCTCCACCAACATCTAACGAACACCTCTGAAGGGCAGCATAGCCATCTTGCCTCTCTCCACTTCTTCCTCAAGAGAAAGGAGTGAGTCTAGGCTTAGCCCTGATGCCCCACAGCTCCTGAAGCAGTACGGCAGACTCCCTTGCCCTTAGATCTGGGCACTGCCTGCTCTTAACACAGGTCCTACAAACTCTAGAAGTTCTCTCAGTTCCTCAGGGACCATGGTGGAGTCCCTTCATGTGTACTGGTGGGTTGGGGTACTCAAGTGTCCTCTGGGCACATAAGTGTATGGGTAGTCATTCAGGCCAGCATCCTCAGCTACACAAATGCTGTATTCCCATCTGCCTTCTACCTGACTCACTCCCCAAGTAACAGGAACTCGATCCTAGCCCTGGTTGGCCACCAGGTCCCTGGGGTTCTCGCAGGTTGTAGCTCCAGGGACACAGTTCAGCGTCCCAAGCCTGGAAACAATTCTTCCCCAACCCACTCTCCCAGCCTCTTTGTCCCGAGCGGGGCGCTGGCTCAGCTCACCATTCAGCTGGTTGTAGACTACCTCCTCCAGGTGGTCGAGGCGCTGCAGGATGGCTTCGCGCTCCGCCAGCGAGCCCACCTTGGCTTGCCGGCTGCGCACCCGGCGGTCGGCGCTGCGAACGATCTGCACCAGCCCCTCTGAGCGGTCCTGCAGGCGGCAGTACACGGAGAAGAGGATGATGCCCACGAACACCAGGATGTTGACCGTCAGCAAAGTTTTTATCTTCCTGGCCACCGCCATGAACGCGGTTGGAAGCTGGGGGCTGCCTCACCCGCGGGGCATCCCCGTGGGCCCGGTGGACACAGGAGCCTCCGCCTGGCCCGCTGCTTCGGGGACCATGAGCCACCCCAGCTCGCGGCGGGCTGCGTGCTGGGGGTGCTGAAGGAGCGGGGCTGCGGGCCGGGAGCTGCAGGCAGGGGCTGCAGGCGGATGCTGCGGGAGGGCTGCGCGCTCTGCCGCCCCGCCCGGGAGCTGTCCCTTCAGCACCACCCGCGCCCTCTCAGCGCGCCCCTCTGCCTCCCGGGTTCCCCACGCGCAGGGGCTGCCCGGGGCCGTGGGCGCAGGGGGCACTCGGCATCCTCCTCAGAGGGGCGCGGCCCCCTCTCAGGGGCGGCGAGGAGGGCCTCGGGGCCCGGAGAAGCGAGGGAGGCTCGGGCCGGCAGGCGCTCGGCTGGTGTGCGGCTCCTGCCCGCCCCGCAGCCACGGCGCCGGTGCGGAGTGACGCGGCCGCCCAGCTCATCAGCATGCACGCGGGGCCCGGTGCCCGCCCCAGCAGGCCCACCCCTCCGGGACCGCCCCCTCAGGGACCACCCTCACCCCACCCCACCCGATGGGGCGCGAGGTCTGGCGCGCGCTCTAGGCTCACGAACCGGGTGGGGCGGGGCGGAGCCTCGCGTTCAGGAGACCCAGTCCAAGGGCGTCCCGGCGGGTGCGGCGGGGCGGAGCGCGCGAACAATCTCTCCACACGCCCCCTCCCCAAACTTGACCTGCGGAAGCAGGATCTTGGAGAGTGAGTGTCTGGTCAAGGCGGTGTAGTCTGCGTGGATGAGCAGGGGTAGGTGGGAGGGGAGGCTCTTTGTGAGAAGGAGGGGAACAGTAGGGTCAAAGCCTCCTTGGTGGTTTGTCTCACCTTTCCCTCGCTCAAATGGAATCAATCCCCGGCCTCCCTCCCCTTCCCTCTCTGCAGGGCAGAGGGATGGGAAGAGCTGAGTCCAAGAACTGGTGCCCCGGGCTTGAGAGTCCGTGGTACCCAGAGACACACAGGCAGAACCGCAAAACCCACTGTGGGGACCGGGGAGGCGAGGGCTCTTGGGCGTCCGGTACTCCAGGACGCGGACCTCACACCTAAGGGAACAACAAACCTGGCTGACCCCGCCTCCACGTCAGTCTCTAATACAGCCTCAAACCCGCGTTTTATAGTTGAGACAGCCGAGGTTCAAGAGAGTAAAGACCCAGCTTTGGACCCTGAGCACCAAGGAGGCAGGAGGCTCTATTTACTTCACACTTTCTCCCCAGTGCTTGATGCTTGGTGCTCAGTAAATATTTGTTCAGTGAATAAATGCAGGAACATTCATTAAGAGCTGGTTTCTGTTGGTCGCTCACTACAAAGAGATGAATAAGGACCTTTGGGCTTCAGGGAGCTCTTGGTGTGCATGTGTGTGTGTGTGCATATGCACATGTGTGTATACATGTATGCATGTGTGTCTCTGTGTGTGCTCCTGTGTCCATGTATGTGCGTTTATGTGTTCAGTAGTGCATTTGCGTGCATCTATATGAGTACATGAGTGTGTTTGTCTGTGTGTGTATTTATGTGTGTGTCCATGTATGCATTTGTGTGTATGTCCATGGGCATGTGTCTATATATGTGTCTGTGTGTGTGTGTATCCATGTATGAGTGTATAGAGGGACTTTGGGGGTCTTCCAGCTCTTAGTTCAGTGTTCTTTTTGCAAACATGCATTTCTAGACTTCAGCCATACCAGTCTATCCAGCTTGGAGGTTTTGTGCCTCTGGGTAGATTCTCTTGAGAGCTGAAAGATTCCTTGCTCCTCTCCCTCATCAAAACTCTCTTTTCTTTCTCAGGACATTAGTCCAAGAAATTCAGAGGACCATCACCAGGAAGGACATAGCCACTGGGACTTGAGGCCAGCTGTCCACAGGGTACTCACCAGATAAATCACTTCCTTTGCGAGGAAGCTGGATTCTGTTTCCATCATCATTCCAGGAGAGTCTCACAATGCAGCAAGTTAGATAAACACTGGTCTGTTTTTGATAAATAGCCATTCCCCTGTCTCTCCTTAAGAAATATTGCGTTTTTCCTGTTTATAAAATGCCAAGTTCTAGGATGTCTCTCCATTTTACAAGGATGGCTTTTGGAATAATAATACAAACAGTTAACATTTAGGCAGTGGTAAGATTTTGCCAGGCCTTGTTCTAGGTCCTTTATGGCCATTAACTGATTAAGACCAATAACATTACAGTACAAGCTAGCATGATCTAATTAAACTATGAGGAAACTGAGGCATCGAGAGGACAAACACCTTGCTCAAGGTCACATCAAGGGCAAAGCATGAATCCGGGCTTCAAGGCCAGACATTTTGACTCCAGAATAAAATTTATTAGCCACTGTCACTCAAGAAAAAAAAATCAAGCACTTTTCATTGTATGTCTATTGAATGCGATGTTAAGTGGTTTTGCTGGAGGAAACATAATTTTGTCCATGTAAATACGTTTTTCTGCATTCTAAAGTTCAGTAGGATATGATGCATCCAATATGCATTAATATTTGGTGACATTTCATTTGAAATATAACCACACTGACTTGGGAAAGTTGGGGGGACTGCTTTTCAGGGAGGGGAATGCATCTAGTAGGCTAGCAACCTGGTATTCACTTGATTTTGTAAAATATACTAAATATATTTTAACTATGAGCTGTGCTACCAATAACGTGGATCTGAGGCAGAACCATGGAAGGAGAAGCACCCCACCCCCTTTCCACCACCAGTGTATTCCCTCTGACAAAGCTCTGGACTCCCAGGGTTCCCTCAGATGCCAGCCCTTCAGAAGCTTCAAGGCCAGAGTGCTGGCCTGGGAAAATCCTCACTGGTATTCAGATACCACGTTGGAAGGTATGCATGGGACTAAGGGAGTCTATTTCAAATCCTGAAAGATGATGCTGTGAAAGTGCTGCACTCAATATGCCAACAAATTTGGAAAACTCAGCAGTGGCCACAGGACTGGAAAAGGTCAGTTATCATTCCAATCCCAAAGAAAGGCAATGCCAAAGAATGCTCAAACTACTGCACAATAGCACTCATCTCACACACTAGTAAAGTAATGCTCAAAATTCTCCAAGCCAGGCTTCAGCAATACGTGAACCATGAACTTCCAGATGTTCAAGCTGGTTTTAGAAAAGGCAGAGGAACCAGAGATCAAATTGCCAACATCTGCTGGATCATGGGAAAAGCAAGAGAGTTCCAGAAAAGCATTTATTTCTGCTTGATTGACTATGCCAAAGCCTTTGACTGTATGGATCACAATCAACTGTGGAAAATTCTGAAAGAGATGGGAATACCACCTGACCTGCCTCTTGAGAAACCTATATGCAGGTCAGGAAGCAACAGTTAGAACTGGACATGGAACAACAGACTGGTTCCAAATAGGAAAAGGAGAACGTCAAGGCTGTATATTGTCACCCTGCTTATTTAACTTATATGCAGAGTACATCATGAGAAACACTGGGCTGGAAGAAACACAAGCTGGAATCAAGATTGCCGGGAGAAATATCAATAACCTCAGATATGCAGATGACACCACCCTTATGGCAGAAAATGAAGAGGAACTAAAAAGCCTCTTGATGAAAGTGAAAGAGGAGAGTGAAAAAGTTGGCTTAAAGCTCAACATTCAGAAAACGAAGATCATGGCATCTGGTCCCATCACTTCATGGGAAATAGATGGGGAAACAGTGGAAACAGTGTCAGACTTTATTTTTTTGGATCCTAAAATCACTGCAGATGGTGACTGCAGCCATGAAATTGAAAGACGCTTACTCCTTGGAAGAAAAGTTATGACCAACCTAGATAGCATATTCAAAAGCAGAGACATTACTTCGCCAACAAAGTCCGTCTACTCAAGGTTATGGTTTTTCCAATAGTCATGTTTGGATGTGAGAGTTGGACTGTGAAGAAAGCTGAGCGCCGAAGAATTGATGCTTTTGAACTGTGGTGTTGGAGGAGACTCTTGAGAGTCCTTTGGACTGCAAGGAGATCCAACTAGTCCATTCTGAAGGAGATCAGCCCTGGGATTTCTTTGGAGGGAATGATGCTGAAGCTGAAACTCCAGTACTTTGGCCACCTCATGCAAAGAGTTGACTCATTGGAAAAGACTCTGATGCTGGGAGGGATTGGGGGCAGGAGGAGAAGGGGACGACCGAGGATGAGATGGCTGGATGGCATCACTGACTTGATGGACGCGAGTCTGAGTGAACTCTGGGTGTTGGTGATGGACAGGGAGGCCTGGCGTGCTGCAATTCATGGGATCTCAAAGAGTCAGACACGACTGAGCGACTGAGTTGAACTGAAGGTAGTCTTGTTGCAACCTTGAGGAGCATGAACGTCATGCTGGTGCAGACCACGAGAGGGCGGAAACATGGAAACATGAAAGGGACCCCCCAGAAGGGGTGTGCTGGGTCCTCTAATGTCCTTGAAGTCAGCCTCCCTTGCGAGGTCCACCTTGAGACGACACTAGGGCCTGAACAGAATTCACTTTGAGTTGGGTCTTGCCCCTTCGTGGACCACAAATGGAAAGTCAGGACTCCCTGATGATTCTTTCCTGGCTCATGGAGAGGACAGGTCCTATTCAGGATTCAGCCTGAGTATATGTCATGCTGTGTTTTATTATCTAAAGGTATCAGTCAGGAGAGGCTGCGTGATGTAGAAACAAATGCCCAAATCTCAACAGCTCAAACAATGGAGGGCTATTTCTCAAACATGCTTTACATCTATGGGGATCAATAGGGGCGTTCTGCTAACCATTCACTTCAGGACCCAGTCTTCAGAGAGTAGCCACCTTGAGCATTGTCCACGGCTGTATGGAGGGGAGAAGATGGCTCAAGAGGGCCTCACGAGGTCATTAAGCACCCAGTCTAAAAAGTGATGCCTGCTATTTCCACTTAAAATGTATCATCCAGAAAGCATCATGTGGACCACCCAGCACCAATAGCTGGGATAGAAGTGAAATTCTACTGTGCTCTTGGAACAGGGCAATCTGGAGATATTTGGGTAAAGGCCGCTCATGATCCACACAGCAACCTTCCAGAAAAGCAAGATTTTATTCCAAACTCCCCTCCAGCCACACTCCCAATCACCAGGCTCCCCAGGGTAGCAATGCATGATTGTTGTCAAATTAAAATTTAAAGCAACCATTTTATAGAAGAGAAGATGAAGGTGGAAAAAAAATATGTGGTGAATTTTGGTTAAGACCAGATTCATTGATGAGGTTGGATCTCACGCGTCTGCTCCTGAGCCAAGATCCTCCGAGAATTTAAATTTGAGCTTCTGAATCATCGTGGCTCCTCCTGGTGGAGATTTTCAGCTGGCAGTGGCCTGAGGTGAGGGCAGAGGTTGTGCTGGCCAAGTTCTCCCTGAGTGATTGACCTCCAAACACTGAGCTGCAGAAACACCCCGACAGCTCCAGTTCATGCCCAGAGATGAAGTGGGGAGCTAATGACGCCCCAGGATTCCAACTTCAGTCCTGCCTTCCCGACTGAGACTTGACTAGATTTGACTCTAGGAAGCTTAAAAGAGTCAGCAGAGGGCTTCCCAGGTGGCTCAGTGGTAAAGAATCCACCTGCTAATGCAAGAGACACGGATTCGATCCTTGATCCAAGAAGATCCCATGTGCCATGGGCAACTAAGCCTGCACACCACAACTGCTGAGCCCGTGCTCTAGAGCCTGGGAGCCACTACAGAGCTCATGTGCTGCCACTACTGAAGCCTATGTGCCCCAGAGCCCATGCTTTGCAAAAAGAGAAGCCCCCACAATGAGAAGCCAGTGCACTGCCACTAGAGAGTAACAAAGACCCGGCACAGCTATAAATAAACAAAGTTATTGTTTTTAATGGTCTGCATCAAAAAAATCTTTAAAAAAAATCAACAGAGATGTTGGCAGTCTATTCATTAGCACAGATCCCCTCTTGGATGCCCTCCCCATGACAGCTGGTAGACCCACAGCCCGTTAGCTACAGAGATGGACACAGCAGTCCTCGGGCAGGTGATACAGGCTCCCAGGGGCAGGAGAGGCAGGGAGATTTGAGATCTGCAGGCCAGGCCACCACCTGCCTTCTCTGGGCAGAATGGCCACGTTTCACTGGGTCAAGAGAGGAAAGAAGCACAGGACGACAGGAAAGTGAATGTAAGGGGAAGGGAGGGAGGTCAGAGGGATGTGTGAGAGAGATGGAGAGGGAGAGAAAGAGGGGGAAAGAGGTAGAGAAAGATTTTGCTGGGAGGTGGGGAACAAGGAAGCGTTAATCTGAATGAAAGATGTTGGGTACTGTTCTCTGCTACCTGTTCTCCCCAAGACATTCTAAAAGGGTGATAGAATTTGTGAGTGTCCTCACAGCTGACTCACCTCTATCTCTTGGGTCCCGAAGCTGACCCAGCTTCACAACTGCTCCAGCAGAATAGCTTCATCTGTTTCCCAACAGCAATTGTCAGCAGGTTCAAATGTCTATTTCTCACTGGTATCACACAGAAAAAAACCTCATCTGGGAGACTTTCAGTATCTGACTCTTAATTTATTTACCAAATACGTAAAGAGTGTTTGACCACATGCCAGATGCTGGTCCAAGTACTGTACAAAAGGCACTCACTTAACTCTCATAGCAACCCTCAAAGGGAGGTGCCATTATGCCCATTTTGTAGATGTGGAAATAGAGGCACATAGAGTTTTCATAATTGCCTAAAGTCACACAGATACTAGAGATGGAGGTGGGATTCAACCCAGGCCATCTGGCTTCAACTTTTAAACTCTACACTCAGCTGCCTCTTCTGCCTGTAAAGTACCCTAAAATATATTCTTTCTTTTGCCATATTGAAGGTTAATCTCTCCTGTTTCCTACTGACCCATGATGCTAACTTCACGATGTCCCTTCATCACAGAGGCTAGGGCTGTTGAATCATTACTCCATCAGGGTATTCAAACCATCACCAAACATCAGCTTAAATCCACAGCATTCAGTCTTTCAGCAGGTGTGTCTACAACCAAGGCAGAACTCACAGAATAGGCTCATCTCTGAGGCCTCTATTGGCATTAAGCAGTGGAATGGGGTCATCTGAAGGTTCATTTGCTCAGGTGTCTGTAGTTGTGGCCAGTGGTAGGCTGGATCTGGGCTGGGCGCCCCTCCTCTCATGCTGGCCCCTGTTCTCATGCTGGCCCCTCCTCTCACACTGGCCCCTCTGTGTGGCCTGGGTTTCCTCACAACATGAAGGCTGGTTCTGAGATCAAGATTTCTGAGAGGGCCGGCCACACTGTCTTTTGTGAACTAGCCTCAGAAGTCACACAGTGTGGCCTCCGCCACCCAGGTTCAAGGGAAGGACACAGATAATATTTCTTTGTGGACACCTGGAGGGGGCCTCTCCATAACCAGTCTGATGAAATGTCTCTTGCTGCACACCTCCCAGCTGTTGGAAGGATGTGGCTCAAGGTCAGCAGCTTGGAGGACTGACCTCTGGTGGGTCCAAGAGTCTCATCTGAATGGAAACAACTCTTGATTGCTTTTAGGTTTTAGCAACTATACCACCTGAGTAGGTGAGACTAACCGGAGAAGGCAATGGCACCCCAGTCCAGTACTCTCACCTGGAAAATCCCATGGATGGAGGAGCCTGGAAGGCTGCAGTCCATGGGGTCGCTGAGGATCAGACACGACTGAGCGACTTCACTTTTGCTTTTCACTTTCATGCATTGGAGAAGGAAATGGCAACCCACTCCAGTGTTCTTGTCTGGAGAATCCCAGGGACGGGGGAGCCTGGTGGGCTGCCGTCTACGGGGTCGTACAGAGTCGGACACGACTGAAGCGACTTAGCAGCAGCAGCAGGTGAGACTAACACCATAAACCCTGGGCTGGTGTCTCAGTGGGGCAGATGCTGTCAGTTGCTACCCAACCTCCTTTCCTTCCCTGATGTAAGAGCAACAGCAAATGCCTCTTGGCCACAAGCACCTATTTCAGACCAAGAAGTAAATCTTGATTAGTTGAAACCAACCCTTGAGAGGTCTATGATGGTCTGTGGTCTGAATGCTTGTGTCTCCCCAAAAGTTCAGGTGTTGAAATCCTAACCCCTACAGGTGATGGTATTATTAGAAGGTTTGGCCTTTGGGAGGTGCTTAGGTCATGAGGATGGAGCCCTCATGGTTGAGGTTAGTGCCCTTATTAAAGAGGCCCCAGAGAGTTCTCTTGCCCCGTCCACCAGGCGAGGGCACAGCCAGAAGTCAGCAGTCTGTGGCCCATGAGAGGGCCCTCACCCAGCCACGCTAGTGCCTCGATCTTAGACCTGCAGTCCCCAGAACTATGAGAAATAAGGGTCTGCTGTTTATAAGCTACTCAGTCTATGATATCTTGTTATAGAAAGAACGCACCAAGACAGGTGGTCATATTAGCCAATTGTGGCCTAGAGTGTAGACAGAAGTCTGCAGGCTGCAGCTTGTAGAAAGGACTTCCTTCTCAGTTAAAAGGCACTGATTCTACTGATCTGACCAGTATTCCCCTTGCCCCTTCTGCTGTCCTCTCTGGAGCTCAATGTGATGCCTGGAGGAATAGCAGCCATTTGGCGACCACGAAGCTGCAAGCATACGGATGAAGGTCAACACCCATTAAAGAAGGCAGAAGAGGAAAAATGAAGGAGGACGGTCCCTGACAGCATCACCAGGCAGCTCCCCAGGCCTGGGCTGCTTGCCTGTGGAATCTTATTATGTGAGACAAATGAACTGCTGTGACTTGAGCCACTATTAGCCAGGCTTTCCACCCTACGTTCCTAGTTGACACACCTAACAAGCTGCTCCACAGTTTGGGGCTGGCTGAACCACTCAATCATCTACCACAAGCACAGTTTCTGTGGTCACCTGACTCATTAACCCCCATGAGCATCTATCATCCTCACTGGAGAACAGGGGTGATGCATCTTCCCATTCTTTGTTGTGAGCAAGGAGCTTTTAGTGACTATCACTTGCAAACCCAGCACTTCTGACCTGGATCTGCCCTGAGCACTTGTGGCCTCTGCTCAGAGCTGGGTACAGCCAGCATCTTCACTTTGCCCAGGATACCCAGAGCATTCCAAGGCCAGAAGCTGCAGGCAGCTTGGTGCCCTTGTTGTGAGAGAGGCAGCAAGGGAGCTCCCCATGAATTTGGTTGGCCTTGCCCTCAGAGCCAGTTGAGTGTCCTGCTGGTCTAGGAGGGGAAACTTCACTTAGGTGGGAACACTGCTTCAGGCTCTGCCAGGGCCCACAAGGCACCACCCCCTCCTACCTATGCCCACCTTGTGTGGGCCTGGCTCTGCCCACACCTGCTTCTGTCTGCTGGGGCCCCTCCTGTGGTCCATGCTGACCTGGAGTCTGGCCCCTGTGAAGTAGAGAGACCCCAGGGCCTCCTGCATCCCTGTCCCTCCCTTCTGCCCTCTGCAGCTGAGCTTCTTGGTGCAGCTGCCTTCACTTCCTGCTTGGATGCACATCCTTGGTTCTCCCTTTTGTGGTGCCCCCATGTTTCCACCAGAAGGCTTTTCGTGAAGACACTCGCCAGACTCAGGGATATCCTCTCAGCTCCTTCACTGCTCTCTTGAACTGTGCTGGTAAGTGTTTAGCAATTGGCTCTGGAGCAAAGCGGGAAGGACCAAGTGCAAGGTTTGCCAATTTCCATGCTGTCAATTCTCCCATCATGGCTGGTTTCAAGCTGGCAATGTGACACCACTGAACATACAGCTGGGAAATGTCCAGTCTGGCTTTGTGCACTGGTCGGAGCCACTCTGGCCCAGCCCATCTCGGCAGCACCGACACCAGGGCGCTCGCCTTTCTCGGAAGCTCTCTTCTCTGGCTGGAGAACCAACCTTCCTTGCATTCCCTCCTGCCCCCCGTGGCCCCACCTTCCCCGTCTCCTCTGGGGACTGGTCTGCCTGCTCGGCTCTGCAGTGTGGCACCCCTCTGGCCTTGTTTTCAGATCTTTCTGCAACACAATCCACCAACTGTCCCCACACTCCGTTCTGTTTCTGTCCAAATGTCCCAAGTTGGCATCTTCTTCCCATATAGTGGAGCTTAGGAGAGAGGCCTGCAGATACAAGCCCAGAATAGAAGAGACCTCCAGGAGATGGAGACGCCCAGCTTCCTGTGACTATCCAGGCGAGTAGTCTGTCCCAGTCTCCATCCTTCCTGGGGTTTGGAGGTCCCCACTTTGTCATTCCTTATTCCCACCACACCCTGCTTTCCTTTCCAACCAGACCACATGTCACAGGTCTTCATCACCTTTTAAGTTGCTTCCCTTGACCCCAGTCCTTTTTGCCATCCATCACCAGTAGTGGCACGAGAATTCCCTCTAGAGCACAGCTCCATCCAGGGCGCCTCTCTTCCTCACACGCCTCCATGGCTGCCTAGTGCCTCCAGGACACAGTCTGCCCCCAACCCCAGGCCTTCTGCACACTTGCCCTCCTCTGCGTTCCCAGCATCCTCTTGCTTCTCCCCATCACCCCATCACCACCTTCAATAAGATGGAAACTGGCACAATTTCCTCAACACCTTGCCCTGTACTCCCATGCTCCAGCTCAACTGTCCTTTCCCAGGAACTCCTGGGAACCAGGCTGGCAAGGGTGTTGTCACTCTCAATTTTCAAACAAGGAAACTGAAGCTCAGAGACATGAAGTGATCAGCCAGGCCACTCGATGGGGGAGCCACACAGCCCAGATTGGCATGAGGGCAGTTATACCCCCAGTTATATGCGTATCCACGTCTGCACCCTCACCAGCAGGCTCTGCCTCATTGGAAGCAAGCTTGAATCTCAAGACATCCTGAGTGAAGGGTCTTGGTTATGCAGGCCCAGGGTTGCCACCTCTCCCTTACCTGAAGGGCACATTTCGAGGTGCTGCTTTTCTGCCAGGACAGGATAAAGGAGGTGGGGGCTCTAGCCAGTCCCTGAGGCCCAGGGAGGACCACGACAAAGGGCCTTTGTCCTGGGTTCCTGCTGCTGTCATGCTGGAAAGTGCTGTGACCTGGGTCTGCGCATCATCAAAGAGAACCAGACATCTTTGCATTAGGAACATGAAATTACCGTCGTTCCCAGAGGGAGATCTTTGATTTCGCTCCTGCTATAGGTAGAATTAGCTCAAAGCTTACAGAGAACATTTCAGCTGGAAAAGGCTGTTACTGGATGCTGTTCTTTCTGTCAGAGGAAGAAATATTCATCAAACAGTTTTCATTCTCATCGACTTTCAGGCTTGGAGTAGACCTGTAAGCTGGCCAGCCCACCCTTATTGGGTTCTTCGAAAGGTTCTAATAACCCAGGCTGACTTGAAAATACACTGTTCTCGGTTTGCAGGGACCCACGGCTCCCAGTGGATTCACTACCCAGCCTTCGTGAGGTCCTATCCAAGCAGAGGGAGGCGTGAAGCCTTTGCAGGGGGCCACCCCAGTGCAAACCAGCGGGTCACTGACAGCCTCAGTGTGTTACCCATGCAGTCGCCAAGGCCGGCCGTCATGGGCCGAGGCTCTCAGAGCAGCATGGGGCTCAGGTGAGTGAGTGACAGTGGCCTCACACCACCCACAGCCCTGAGAGGCTGGGATTGTTCAGCCTGGACATTCGTGGCCTGAAAGCTTGAGAACACACAGTGGCACAGGAGTGAGGAGCAGGCCTGTGGGAAAGGGCCCCTCTCCTGGAGGCGTGTCCTGCAGCTCCAACCTCAGGGCAGAGCTGAAGGATGCAGACACAGAACACTCACACAGTAAGCTAAGGCGTTTTCCCAGCTTGCGTACTGTGCACGCTCAGTTGCTTCAGTCACGTCTGACTCTTTGCAACCCCCGTGGACTGTAGCCCGCCAGGCTCCTGTCCATGGGATTTCCCAGGCAAGAATACTGGAGTGGAGGAGGGTTGCCATGCCCTCCTCCAGGGGATTTTCCCAACCCAGGGACTGAACCCACGTCTCTTGTACCTCCTGCATCGGTAGGCAGATTCTTCACCACTGAGCCACTGGGGAAGCTTCTTTCCCAGCTTATTGGGGTATAATTGACAAAAATTGTAGATATTTAAGGTATGCAGTATGATGATTTGATGTGTGTAAGCACTGTGAACCAATCCCCACAATTAAGCTAATTAGCACATCCATCACCCCATGTCAGTACCATTCTACACATGCCATGAGAATAATTGATATTTACTCTCAGCAAATTTCAAGTACACAGTACAGTATTGTTAACCATAGTCTCCATGATGTACATCAGATCCCATCTTGCAGCGGAAACTGTGTACCCTGTGACCAGCATCTCCCCGTTTCCCCCACCTAAGCTCCTGACACCAACTGTCTAGCTCTTGGCTTGTATGTTTTCAGCTTTTTACAGATTCCACCTGTGAGCAAGATCTTACAGTGTTTGTCTTTCTGAGTCTGGCTTAGCTACTTAAGTCTATCCATGTTGTTGACAGAGGATGAGATGGTTGGATGGCATCACTGACTTGATGGACATGAGTTTGAGCAAGATCCAGGAGTTGGGGATGGACAGGGAATCCTGGCATGCTGCAGTCCATGGGGTCACAAAGTGTCGGACATGACTGAACTGAACTGAACTGATGTTGTTGTAAATGGCAGGATTTCCTTTTTTAAGGCTGAATCATATTCCTTTGTACTTGCATGCACACACACCCACACCACACATTTTCTTAACACAGTCTTTTTAAACTACATGTGAAAACAAGAACTATCTTAAAAGGTCCCCTGGCTGCTCAGCAAGGCAGCTTTAGCAGGGGCAACTGGAGACTGATTGGAGTGATTTCTCTAGACTCATTGATTTCACTACTCACCTATCACCCCTTCTTCTGGAAATGGTGTCTGTTTGGGAGGACCTCCCCTCATTCAGCCTCATCCAGGGATTTGCATGACTGGGTTGTGCAAGAAGTCTTGGGTCAACCCTGGCACCAGGCGGGCATCAGATGGGTGGATCAGATGGTGTGTTGTGCTGGTGACTATGGTCAGCTCACAGACGGACACTGGCTGAGCTATCAGATCTGGTCAGAGCTGACCCGAGACTCCTGCTTGAGTGACCAGGAAAAACAGATTTGGGGGGCTGTGAGCTGTGACTCTGGAGCAAACCGTGCCATTGCAGGGAAATAACCTAAAGGACAAGGCAGCCAAGCCCGAGGGAAACTAGAACCTTGGGTTGGGAAGAGCTAAGACCCTGAGGCAGTGATTGAGTTCCTGGATCAATCTATACCTGAAGCCAGTATAAGACTAGGAACAGTTCCGTGCCAAGATGACAGGTACAGCATATCTGCTGGAAGAAGTGCCTGCAGAGGTGGGGAGGGAGAAAGCCAAAGTGGCAGAGATGCCTTCAGACCAGGCTGGCACCTGTGGGACAACACGGGGGAGGAGCCCCAGGGCCGAGGAGCCCTGTCTGCAGTGTAGCTGGAATGTCTCAGCCAAGCTGACTGTGTCCTTGAGCCAGCGTTGCCCTATATCCTACAGGAAGGCCTGCACCCATCCTAGAAACAGAGTTCACAAAGGAAGAAAGACAAATGGCCAACACGTTTATGGGGAAACAGCCTCTCTGGCAAAGAAATCCAAAATAAAATATCCATAAAATACCTCTGCAACCACTAATCTGACTGGGGCTAAAAGAACACCATTAGGTTGTGGGGAGGGTGCGGGGTGGGGACTGCGTCTCCCCTGCAGGGAAAGTAAGTGGGCACTTTCTGGGGGTGACTTAACAACGCCGACCCAAGTCCCTGCAATTACATCTCACCTTTGACAGTAAAACCACGCCTAGCAATTTGTCCTTCCAAAACGTGAACAGAGACAAGTATGCAAGGAGATTGTAGTGTTGTTTCAGGATGGGATAGGGACCCCTTTTTATCAGATATGTGCATATGTGTTTGAGTGGGCACTGTGTGTATGTGGGGTGCGTATTGCGGGTGGAGCTGTGTTGTATGTGCTTGCACACACATGCGGTGTGTGTGATTGTGTGTGCGCATTCCTGTATGCCTCCCTCTCATGGTGAGGACCTAACTGATTCAGCAGGAGTGGGCAGCGCTGCCAGGTGGGCAGGGAAAATGCTGTTTTGCACAGATCACCAAGTCTGTTTTGCAGAAAGGAAGGCCAGAGTCAGAGGCTGAGGCCCCAGTGCACCATCTCGGGATGAAAGCCTGATGTTTGGGTGGATTTGGGTTCTTCTGAGCACAAAGGATGGGCGCCATGCCTGGGCTATGTGGAAGTGACCGCATCTAAAGCCTCCCATGCCCTGAGTAGGTACAACTGGAGAACAGAGCCGGGGTCTGACCTTGACAGCCTGGAAGTGTTGTCAGGCCGTGGAGACGTGAAGCCTGGTCTGAAAGTGGACTCACCTCTCAGGCGGCCTGTGTTCAGGCGCATCGCTCACTTCTCGTAATCCTGGGCTCAGGCTGCCCAGCGCCTCTCAAGGGCCCCCTGACACAAGCATCTACCCACTCCACCCTCCCTGTGCTGCCATCATGCAGTCTAAGTATCCCAGGGTGGCTGTGAGCGCCCCCCGCACAGGCCAGCTGAGTGCAGAAGCCCTAGCCCTGCCTGAGGAGCCATGGGGACCCCAGCACCAGCAGAGGGGGCCCAGCCCCTTCACTGAACCAGACACAGAAGCTGCCACCCCACCCCCACCCCACCCCCACCACCGCTCGACCCTCGGAAGCTGGAGACCCAGCCTCACTCACACGGAACATCGGATCCTGCGCAGAGGGAAGAGCTCGCGACTGTGCACAGCAGAGGGGATCTGAGTAGATGGCGGGCCCCCCAGCTCCCTGAAGGAAGAGGCAGAACAGGGGGCCCTGACAGGTGAAGAAGGTAAGGGTCATCCCAGGAGCGCTCAGTGAGGACGGGCGCTACGTACCAGGGAACCTTCTGTTACCAGAACAGGCTGGAGCAGATGAGCCTCCGCAAGAAAGGGGGAAGGGGCGTTAGGAACAAGGCAGGGAAGCCAGACGTGTGTGGCCCATGGCAGGGCTTGAATGTGTCCCGGATGAGAGGGGCACATTCTAATCATGGAGGGCATCCTCACGCTGTATTGGAAAAGGTCAGGCTTTCTGCGATGTGGCAGGTGGTCCAGGGGGCGCGGAGCAGGGTGAGAGCTCATCAAAGGAAGAGAAACCTGGGTGTTTTCTGTGTGGCTGGGGAGTGTTCCAAGGAGAGGTTGGACTTGCAGGAGTGCCAAGAGAGGGTGCAGGTGCTACCAGAGGGTGGGGCTTCTGAAGCCAGGAAGAGGCTCCCCGGCAGGGGACGATGGGGGACCCCCAATAGAGAAAGGAGGCAAGGGCGGGGCTGGGGTTTGGTGGCAGGAAATGAGGGGGGTTGTGCTTCAGGTTTCTCCCTGGAAGAGGTGCACACGGATGTCCAGGAAGAAGGGGCGGAGGGGGGCTTGTTGTTCTCCTGGGGATTCGGGTAACCCTGAGCCTAGACTGGGAGCAGGGGTGGGGGGCAGACATGGCTTCTCCTCTGAAGTCCCTGCACTGCCTTCCAGGGGCCTTACTGAAGCAGGAGAACGGGGCAGGGAGTGGGTGGGCGTGGGCAGCCTGAGGCCCGATGGCCTCTGATTGCAGTGGCTGAATGGCAGCCCCCCAAAAACATGCCCATGTGCCAACCCCAGGGGCCTGTGGTGACAACTTTTGGAGACAGGTTCTTTGCAGATGGAATTGGAGTGAGAATCTTGAGATGAATCATCTTGGATTAGGGTGGGCTTTGCAGCTGCGGGAGCTCCCTAAGAGAGGAGAGAAAGCGGGCAGGGGCTCACAGGCTCACAGGAGGAGGCCAGGAGAGTCCAGAGCAGAGACCAGAGTGTGTGGTGCACAGACCCAGGACCACCCCCACTCCAGAAACACTCAGAGCCCCGGGAGGAACCAGCCCTCTGATACCCAGGTCTCGGGCTTCTGGCTTTGAAGATGAGAGGATAAACTCCGGTGGTTTTCAGCCCTCAGGAAACACATATGCAGACTATAAAACAAGCTTCAAATATAAACAGTAACAATTGACATCAGAATAAATGAAGGAAGTCTTATTTTCCTGTATAGTCTATGGTGGTCCCTGCCATCATGAGATTAGACAGGGAATGTCTGCAGGGGTGGGAGGAGGGGAGTGACTTTATTTCATTTGATTTTTTTTTGGTTGTGCTGGGTCTCCCTTGCTGCATGAGGGCTTTCTCTACTTGTGGCAAGTGGGAGCTGCTCTCTAGTTATGCTGTGCGGGCTCCTTATTACAGTGATTTCTCTTGTTGCAGAGCACAGGCTCTAGGCACTCGGGTTTCAGTATTTGTGGCACAGGCGCTTAATTGCTCCAGAGCACATGGAATCCTCCCAAATCAGCGATTGAACTCATAGCCCCTGCACTGGCGGGTGGATTCTCATCCACTGTACCACCAGGGAAGTCCCTCACTTGATACGGTCCTCGCTGGTGCCAGGGATTCACAAATCTCATGGCTGGCCAACTGTGGCCCCAATGTTATCAGAAATTCCAAAGTTTTCAAGAAAACTAGAAGTTTCAGATTCCACGTGGAATTTCTCAGTGTTTAAGCGTCAGCAAGAAGCAGCATATGTTTAAATGCTGGGGGTTGACATTGTGTCTGAGACACCCGGGGCAGCTTCTCCGGAGACCCCACGGGGCTCACGCCTGTTCTTCACCCAGAGCAGCTGCCCAGTAAGTGGGAACACAGTCAGGCCAGGAGCCAATCACTCAGTTCTCAGGACTCTGGGAGCTGGTTGACATCATGCTGGGGGGCTTGAAACTGGTCACGGCGGTAGTGTTCACACCACAGACACCGGCAGAGGTTACGGATCCAGCTGCCCCGATACCTCAACCTCACAACCCTGGCCCCTTGTTAACCCCTTGCTCCCCATCACACTGGCATTCAGGCCCCAGATGCCCTCCCCACTATGGCCAGAAACAAGGCCTTTTTCCATGTAATGACCACAGGAAGGTGGGCTAATGTCAGACTCTCCCCACCTCTAATCCGTGGGCCCAGAAACCAGAACCCAGGTCACATGGGCTGACTCACTGTCTGGGGTGTGGCGGGACACCCGCCTGGCTGTGGCTGGAGGGCTGCCTGCACTTTCTGTCTCTGCTGGGGTCACTAAGAAGATGAGATGTCTATCTGGGGGTCCTGCTAGCAATTCCAGGAGGGAGCCTGCCTGTGAATATAGTCAGCACCCAGGGCAGCAGAACAGAGGGCTGGAGGGAGGGGAGGAAGAGGGAAATAAACGCAAACAAACAACACAGCGTGTAGGTAATCCATGCATCATGCATTCATCCTCATGCATGGATTCATTCCCCACCGTTGAAGGATTCTGTACTTGCAAATGTGCCTGCCCAGCAGAATCCATCTATCAATACCATCTATCAATCCACAATCAATACTGATGGTTCTTGCTAGTCACTCAGAACGTGACTGAGCAGGAGAGATGAGATTGGCCCCGACATGCATGTTCCTGGCAGGGGTGAAGCCAGGTGACGCTGCTATTTTGTGTCAGCTCTGGGACTGTGAGCAAGTGCCCTTCCTGTTTATGGCCATGTTTTTTCCATTTTTGTGCTTTTTGTGGGTGAGTTCACTGTTTAAAACAGCCCCAAGCACAGAGCTGAAGTGTCATCCGGTGTCTTAAGGAGAAGAAGGCTGTGACGTGCCACTGAGAAAATGCATATTAGATGGATTTTGTTCTGGAGTGATTACAGTCTGTGAACACCAGGCCCGTGTTCCCGAATAAACAACACAGATTAAAGTATCTTTAACACCAGTGGTAAAGAAGCTGCCTGCCAATGCAGGAGATATAAGAGATGCAGATGTAAGAGATTCCTTGGTCGGGAAGATCCCCTGGAGGAGGGCAGGGCAACCCACTCCAGTGTTCTTGCCTGGAGAATCCCAGAGACAGAGGAGCCTGGTGGGCTACAGACCATAGTGTCACAAAGAGTCGGACACGACTAGAGCGACTTAGTGCACAAAGAGAAACATACATAAGTAACGTTATATGTTGATTAGTTGATGAAAATGCTATGCCCAGAAGTTCACAGGAACCTGACTCTGTTTTACCCCTAAGAACAATAGTATCCACTAATTCAGTATTTGCAGTGACTTTATAGAATATAACTACTGAGAATAATGATAATAGACTACACACACACACACGTGTAAATTGTAACAATATCATTTAAGCCCCTGGATCCAGCTGTTCCTGAAGCCCTGGTTCCATCATACAACCCCTGGTTATATAAATCAGCACCTTTCCTGTTTTGATTAAGCTTGTTGGACTGGGACTGGTGCTTGTTAACAAAATTTTCCTTATAGAAACCCAGCTGTACTGTGGTTCCAAGAGGTGATTTCTTGGTTCTAAGAGAGAGCCTCCCCAGGAATCACAAAAGGACCTTTACTTCCCAAGCACTTTGTCCAAGCTGGTGGCAGGAAGGCTCAGCACTGTTGGTGACATTGAGGAGCCATGCAGCGGGAGTCGGGGTAGGATGTGGGCTCCCCTGCAAGCTCTGCCATTCCTCTGCCCTCTGAGCAGTCTCCCCAACTCTGTTTTCCTCAAGATAGGCCAGAGAACAGAGGCATCAGCTGGAGGAGCTACGACCGTCATCTGTACATGTGTGTGCTCTTGGACACAGTGCCCCAGCCACTGCCTTTCATTTCATTTAGTGTGAAGGAGTGAGCTGGCCCCAAATGCGTGTATGCATTGCTCATAAATCAGACATCTCTGAGCTCCTTCCAGGACAGCCAGCTCTGGGCAGGTGCTGTCATTGTCACTTCACTGCCCTGCTTCTGGCTTTCTTTTCGCCAACAGGAACAGTCCCAAGAGCTGCTGGATGGTGAGAGCACTTCCAAAGTGCAGAGGTGGGTGTCAATGCACCCTCTGTGGTGCATAAAGGGAGGAAGAACGCTTAAGTGGGTGTCCACATGCCCACAAGCTATTCGTCTTGTTTGTCTCAGAGGCCTAGCTCCAGGTGCCCTTGATCTGCTGACTGCTGTGTGTGGTGTTTATCTGGCTCTCCTGTCAAGCCCCAACTCCAGTGTCCTCACCCCCAAGCGTGCTCTGACCCCCATCTGAGCCCCCACATTCTGTTTCTCTCACTGTCCTTCACTGTTCTTGTCACAGAGAAGAAGGATTTCAGGGGTCCTGGGTGTGTGTGTCTTGGCTTTGCCTCCAGCTCAGACTCTGGGCTTCCCTAGGGTGGGGACAGTGCCTGGCGCTTGTTTCCTGGGACAGAGGAGAGGTGAGCTGCACAGTTCCTCAGAGAAGCCAGTGGACACACACACACGGGGTGGCCAGTGTAGAACTGACCCCCGACCAGCACCCCTGCTGAGGATCTGAGGGTCTCTAGGGGACCCTAACAAGCTCCTGTCAGGGTGGGGACCTAGTCCTGAGGTGAGGGTCTTACCCCTGAGAAGTTGCCCTGCTGGAGTTTTGGGGTGTCTGCAAATACAGATCCAGAAAGGAGGGGATGGGGCTAGCTTGGGATGTTGCTGAAGGCAAGCTGGCAGTGAGCTCTAATCAAACCCTCAATTACTCACTGAGTTAACAGAGACGGGGGTGCTGGAGCAGACAGCAGAGAGAGAATGTGGGTGGCTGAATTGTTTCAAGCCTTGAAGGACACCAGACTTCCCACCCTGTCATAGCTCTGAGTTAATTTTTAGGTCAATCAATGCTTTCTTGTGCTGGAAAAGAAAACAGTTGTGCAGTTCTTCCCATCGCCCACCCAGTGAGATCATATTTAGCCAAAGGGGTACCTAGGAGGGCAGCAGATGGACAAGAGGGCGCTCCCAGACCTCACTTGTCCTCTGCCCACAGCAGCAGCTGCAGACATGGCCCCACACACCTGCACGCGTGTCCCCCATGGGCTCACCCATGATGCCCCAGGCAATGGTCACTGGAACTGGCAATGTGGGCCCCAGGTCTGAGACTTTGCTGAAGGAGATCACAGCGGTGGGGACGACTGGGGCCACCTGTATACAAAGTTACCTGTTGTCAGGAAGCTGGCCATTCAGTGTTCCGCATGGTGGTCTCTGGATCTCTAGGGGCTCAGCCATCTGCAAGGGTGTCCTGAGAAGGTGGGAAAATAGGAAGACAGACAAACAGTGGGGTTTGCACATGGACGCCTTCTGCTGGGTGTGCATCATAGACTGACTGCCAATGCTGTAGTTACAGCATGCACACACCACCGTGAGCCTTGTCATGTGACCCGCCAACCCGGACGTCCTGAGGCCATTCACAAACAGGAATGCCCCCCTGCGTGTCATTCCACACAAGCCATCTAAAATAACCTGTAACAATCTCATTAGGAAAAAAAAGATCTGTGCTGCTTCAAGGCTTCCGGAGCCAGGAGCGTGGGCTTCTCGATTCTGCAAGCTCCGGCCTGGGGCTTTGCCAGCTTTCACTACTATATAATTTAATCTAATTGATCAATTAAATCCAAATAATTTTTAAACAAGCTGTAATAACAGTTATATAATTTCAGTACTACATATAATTTTCTTAACGACTTTATCAAAGGAAATTGCTCACTGGGACTTGCTCTGCGTGTGGAAACCGTCATCCCCACAGCTCGGAGACCCACGCAGCTCTGGGGAGCAGCCAGTGCTCAGAGCTTGCTGACGGAATGGCCCACAGCCCCCTCACTGGAGGAGGTAGCTTCCTGGATCCAGAGTCTCAGGGCTGGTTCTCTGAGGCTCCCCCAGGGGCTGCGGGCAGTCCTTGGTGTCCTTGGCTTGGCGCCTCACCTACTCTGCACCTGTCTCCACGTGGCCCTCTCCCTGGTGCATGTCTGTGTCCAAACCTCCCCTTTTTCTGAAGACACTAGTCTCATGGACTAGGGCCCACCCCGCTCCAGTATGACCTCATCTTAACTTGACTAATTACATCGCAAGGACTCTATTTCCTAGTGGCGTCACATTCTGAGCCACTGGGGTTTGGACTGTCAATGTGTGCATTTTGGGGGGGAATACAGGTATGATGCGGACTTCCCAGGTGGCGCTAGTGGTAACCCGCCTGCCAATGCAGGAGACGTAAGAGATTCAATCCCTGGGTCGGGAAGATCCCCTGGAGGAGGGCATGGCAACCCACTCCAGTATTCTTGCCTGGAGACTCCCGTGGACAGAGGAGCCGGGAGGGCTACAGTCCACAGGGTCTCACAGAGTCAGACACGACTGAAGGGACTCAGCACGCAGGGGTACACGCACAGTGTGACTGACCCACGATAGCCAATGAGGGCTCATGGCCTTGAGCAGAGCACTTCAGCTCTCTTGACTCCCTTTCTGGGACTGAGAAACGGAGCTTGCTTTCTACCTAACGTTGTGAGTTTTTTTAAATAGAAAAGAAGCAATGTGTTTTTATTTATTTGCATGTTTTTGGTCAAGCTGGATCTTTGTTGCCGCGCATGGGCTTTCTCTTAGTTGCAGCGAGCAGGGGCTTACTGTTGGCTGTGGTGCGTGAGCTTCTTATTGCGGTGGCTTCTCTTGTTGCAGAGCACAGGCTCTAGGGTTTCAGTAGTTGTTGCCCACGGGCTTAGTTGCTCTGGGCATGTGGAATCTTTCTGGACCAGGGATCTAACCTGGCAGGCGGATTCTTATCCAGTGGACCTCCAGGGAAGCCCAGGTTGTGAGATTTGAAGAATAATCACATCTAGGCTTTCCAGCCTAGCTAGTACCTGCAATGACCGACTTTCTCCACGCATAGTTGAGGGCAGTGTGGGCCACACTGCAGGCTGCCCTCTGCCTCGAGAATTGCTCCTCCCAGGTCACGGAAGGACACAGCAAGCCGGAAGAGGAGGTCAGGAGTAGCCAAGAGCTCCTGCTATCACCCATGACCATTGGCAGGAAGAAGGAAAAGTTCTGACTGGGGGCTCCATCAGCTCCATCCAGGTCGGCATTGCTGTGCAACAGGCTGATGAGGTGGAGAAGATTTTATGCCACAGGTTTACATGCTTCATGACGACGTGAGCAGAGAGTGGCCGCTGTTTCTCCTTGTCTGTCAGTGCAGTGCCTGTGCTAGAGGTGGACAGGTGAGTCCTCCAGAATGTCCCAGCCAAGGCCTCCCACCTGCTAAGGCTCCTCTGCTCCCACTCTCACTGTACCTTTTCTTATTCTAGTAGATCCTTCCTCCTCTAATTAAAGTCTGGGGCTGCAAAAAAAAAAAAAAAAGAATGAATGCGTGTAAAAGGTAAATTACATGGCTGGGCCCTTTGGAGGAACCCAGTGTGTTAATATTAATACATCAGCCATCACTGATTACTAATAAGGATGAAAATGGAGCCCCCAGCTCCTGGCCTGTTTTATCTGCCACTTCAAGTAAACTCCAGCTCATCTGTGGCCATCTCTCTAACACAGAGTTCCCTCCTTTATTGGCCATGGCCCAGGGAAGGGGCATTCCTCTCAGCCCAGCCCAGCAAAGACCACCTTTTAGGGCTCTGTGGGTGTGTTCTCAGTCACTCACTTGTGTCCGACTCTTTGTAGCCCCGTGGACTGTAGCCCGCCAGGCTCCTCTGCCCATGGGATTCACCAGGCAAGAATACTGGAGTGGGTTGCCATTTCTTCCTCCAGGGGATCTTCCCCACCCATGGACTGAACCCACATCTCTTGCATCTCCTACATCGGCAGGTGGATTCTTTACCACTGGGCCACCTGGGAAGCCCCTTTCAGGGCTCTATGTCCTCCTTATTCTCTCAAGGGGCTGAAGTGGGGGCAGGGTGCTCTCGGAGAGCTTTGTAGTAAAACTCCCAAAATTTCTCCCAAAAACAGCAAGAGAGCTTTCTGTTATTGCTCCATAAGTGTGAGTGTTCCCACAGACTTCAATTACAGGCTTCTGTGGAACTAAGTTTTCCCAAACATGCTCCGTTTCAATGTGAACACCAGATTCCTCACACAGCATACTGCCATGATTCCCACTGAGCCAGGGAGAAGAGGGTGCCCTGGGGACACTGGGGTCTGGACCCCCAGGCCTTGGAAATGAAGGGGAGATGGACTTGGGGGATCATGAAGTCCCTGGAGGCTGGAGCCCTGGGAGAGACCTTGTGCCACCTCCCTGGACTGGGGCAGTAGAGGGTAAGGATCTTCTTGCCCACAAAGCCCTGCTGATTTTAATCTGCCTCCGTCACTACAGCTTCATTTCAAAGAATGCTTGCAAGTGTTCTCAGCAGATCAGTTTTCTCTTGTCCACTAACATTTCTTCAAAAATTTGAATTATTTTGCCAATATTTGCAAATCAGAATATTTCACATTAAACAGGATTTCTGGTTTCTCTAGAAGTACTGAGAGACGTCACCATATAGGGCTTCTATTTCCTCATGGGAAAAGTAGATGGGCGTGACCAAGTACTGCTCCTTTTAGAAGGATGTGCAAAGTTCAGTTTGCCACAATTCCCATCTGGCCCACTTCAGTCGGTTACTTTATCTGTTTTTTTTTTTTTTTTTTTTGGCTGCAATGGTGCTTCACTGCTTTGTGTGGGCTTTTTCTGGTTGCAGAGAGCAGGGGCTAATCTTCACTGTGGTGCACGGGCTTCTCATTGTGGTGGCTTCTTCTGCTGCAAAGCACAAGCTCTAGGTTCATGGGCTTCAGTAGTTGTGGTGCATGGGCTTAGTTGCTCTGAGGCATGTGGAATCTTCCCAGAGAAGGGTTTGAACCTTCATGTCCCCTGTATTGGCAAGAGGATTCTTATCCACTGTGCCACCAGGGAAGTCTGTTACTCTACCTTTTAAGTTTTGGATCACCTTTATAGAACCCTTATTGCTCTTCAAATCTGCTATACCAAGAGCAAATTGTTACCACCATCATTATCATCACCATCACCACCACCATCACCACCACCACCACCATCAACACCACCATCACCA
>NW_024070196.1:44186317-44209817 GCF_014754425.2 Oryx dammah | reverse complement strand
ACCATCACCATCATCATCTCCACCTCCTCCACCAATCTACATACACATATGCGTGTGTACACACACAGAGGGACTTTCTTTTTCTTTCACCAGATTCATTTCTTTACCTCTGACCTCTTTGGAGCTCTTTCAATGTATCCAAGTGTTCCTGGCTCATGCAAATACTAGCTAGTGCAACTGGGTCAGAGCTGGTGGGGGTGAGAGCAAAGGTGGGTGAAGGCGGAGTTGAAATCCTATGTTAAGAACGCGCATCTTGCACAGACTTGGGAAAGATATGTTGGTGAAATTTGTTCACATGGTGCATCTCGCTTAGGCTCCATGTCTGGCTATGGAAGGATATTCATTACCATTGTTTTCTGTAATAGCTATCTGGTACTGACTGGGCATCCAAGATTTCTTCAAGGAACTACCTATTCCCAATCCACTGAGAGGTGAGGTAGACCCCACTTCCAGCTCCAAAACAGTCCAGGGCCCCTCCAGTCAGTCAGTATATTCCATGCCCTTGGCCCAGGGGCTTGTTTGAAGGTGGATACTGAGCCCACGACAGGTCAGCACAACTCAGTTCTTGGACTTGCTTGTGGAAGACTGGCTAATGGTGATTTTTGCCCAAGGAGTTTGCACATCTGATGGGCTAAGGTGACGAGCGGCTGGGGATCATCTTCACAGCAACTGGGGAGCCTGGCTGAGAGTGAAGAGCTCAGTAGGGGAAGGCAGGGGATGGGCAGGGGGGTAAGCCCCAGGGCCCTGTACCGAGCCATGCCTGAATCCACTCTCATGACCAAAAATCTGCTCTTCTGCCATTTTGAGTTGGGTTTCTGTCACTTAAAATCAAAATGGCTTTGGGGGGCTTCCCTGGTGATCCAGTGGTTAAGAATCTGCCTTGCAGTGCTGGAGATACAGGTTTGATCCCTGGTCAGGGAACTAAGATTCTACATGCCATGGTAAAACTAAGCCCCTGATCCACAACTGCTGAGCCCAAGCACCACAGCTAGAGAGAGCAAGCACTGCAGCAAAAGATCACGCATCATGCACGAAGATTCCACAAGCCACAACTGAGACCCGAGGGAGCCAAATAGATCAATCAATAAATATTTGTTTAAAAATCAAAATAACCTTGAAATATTCCATTGCTTTCCTTCAAGATGTTTCTGGAAATGTTCCAGCCCAGCCTGGCTTCTACAGGGTTCAAAGTTCACCTTATCCTCTCAGCTTCAAGCTCCTGCCCCAAGAAATGGGGCACGTGTTCTTACCTTGATGAACAGCACAAGCTGTCACCCAAGTTGTCTCTTCAACATCTGTAAGAGGTGGACACTCTGGGGTCTGGGCCCTGCCTTGCCCCCACCCACTGAGCTCTGGTTGGGGTTCCTGGGCAAAATGGGCAAACCAGCATATTCCCCTGACCCTGGGCCCCGTCTCACCATGGTGGGGGGGGTCTGTCCTCCAGGATTCTCAGCTAAGCCAACTCTGACCCTCTGGGGGTGAGCACTGGTTCCTTGGGAGTGAAGGGTGGGAAAGCTTGGTGGCCCCCCCCAGACATGCTGATACAGCCCTAGAGGCAGCCATGGGAGTGAGATTACAGGACCATTTCAGTCCCTCTGCCCCAGGGACTCATATAAAAACCCAAGACCCCTGCCTCACATGCCAAGGAGCCCTCCCTGACCAAGCTATCATCGTAAGACGGTCAGCCTCCCAGGTATTGTGTTTTTTCTATTGTTGTTTCAGAAGTACTGGTCCCAGAAACAAATGTCAGATTTTCTCATCTGTAAAATGGATGTTAAAAGTCTGAAGGGGAAAAGATGAGACGGAGAGTTTGGACCTGCTTCCCACACACAGTTCACATACACCGGCCACGACAGAAATAGCTCAAGATGTACAAGTGCGAGACAAGAAGCAGGGGGATTTCACTGCAGAGCTCACTTGCCTTGAGGCTCTCAGTTGCCATAATAGATAAATAAGGTGGTGTGTCTGTGCTAAGTGGCTTCAGGCGTATCTGACTTTTTGCAACCCTATGGACTGGAGGCTCCTCTGTCCATGGGATTCTCCAGGCAAAAACGCTTAAGTGGGTTGCCATGCCCTCCTCGGGGATCTTCCTGACTCAGGGATCGAACCCACGTCTCTTATGTCTCCTGCACTGGCAGGTGGATTTTACCACTGAGCCACCTGGGAAGCCCAGATAAGGTGGAGATTCCAGTAATTTCATAGGTGAAACTGGCACCAAGAGACTGACTTACAGACACTGAAAATAATGAGAAGCAGATGTAAAAACAGTGTAGGTGCACCAACCCTCTCGCTGCATCACGAGTCAGACTCCCTCAGACTCCTGGCTGCCTTGCCCCGAGTCTCCAAGCCAAGAACCAAGGGTCCCCATCCCTCCTCTAACCCTGTCCAATGCCCAGGAATGCCCCCTCTCCTTCCTTCCTCCCTCCTCCATGGACCGCCCCACAGCCCCCAGGACTAGACTCTGTGTCCCTGCAGGAAAGAGGATCAGGGACAGTGACTGAACCAGTACCGTATGTTCCTTCCCAAAGAAACTCTTTCTCAAGCAGATGAATTTAAATCTCTGCTCCTCCTGCCAGTATCCCCACGCCTAGCAGTTCCAGAGCTGCAGGTCCTGAGCTAGCGCAGGAGGGAAGAAGGAAGTGAGGCAGGAATAGAAATACAAAAACTGACATATGCGAGAAGTGAGTCTATGAGTGGGCTTGGGCCTCACTTAGACTCTGTGTTATTCTGATTATTATACTTTCACGTTTTCTGGACCAGCCTAGAGAAAAAGAGATGGAATTTCTGCAAACTGGCTTCTAAAGCTCACCAGCCACAATGAAGACAGGACTCCCAAAGGGTCATCATCAAGAAGCTCAGGCTCTGAAATGACTTTGCTAAGCTTCTCTCCCTCTCCAGGCAGCCATGAATGTCCTCAATAACGCAAACAAGTCTGCCTCCAACGCTCCACTTGGAAATATTTGCTCTATCAGCTTATCAGTGGGAACAGCTTCCCTTTGATGTGTGCCTTGAATGTTTTCCACAAAAATGTCACCAGATTTTTTCAGAACCTTCCATGTGCCTCTGTTAGTCTAAAAATGTCCCAGGTGTGGAATGCTACGTAATAAGGGTTGAATGGTGAGAAATTTGGGGCAAGTCAGCTTGACATCCGGGGTTGAGAAGGGGCAGGAGGTGTGTCCAGCTCTGAGCATCGTTCAGCTTGTGGCAAGGAACAAACCCACAAATGGGCAGATCAGGGGGGAGGAGACTGCCTTCTCTCCTCTTCTACACAGACACACAGCTGAACTATGTTTCCCAGACTCCCCTGTTGCCAGGTGTAGCCACGTGACTGAGCTCTGACCCATGGTGTATGAGCAGAGACGATGCACTTCTCTTCCAGGCCGTGACCTGATCCTGGCTCTGTCCCACCTCTGACTGAATGGAGAAGATTCAGAGGTCAGAGGACAGAGCTGTAGGACACAGAAGGGTCCTGGGTCACTCCATGACCACTCAGGATCAAGCCACACCTGCCAACCAGCCCCTGGTGACCTATACTGGATAATAACAGAACTTTTTTCTTTTTTACCATTTTTTAAAATTGAAGTATAGTTGATTTATAATGTGTTAGTTTCTGGTGTACAGCTAAGTGATTCAGTCATTTATATACAGAGACATGTAGGGGCTTCACAGGTGATGCTAGTGGTAAAGAACCTGTCTGCCAATGCAGGAGACATAATATGTGCAGGTTTGATCCCTGGGTCAGGAAGATTCCCTGGAGGAGGGAGCAGCAACCCACTCCAGTATTCTTCTCTGGAGAATCCCATGGACAGAGGAGCCTGATGGGCGCAGAGTCAGACACAACTGAAGCAACTTTGCATGCATGCATGCCCATATATATGTATTAATATATATACACACACTTATATATATTCTTTTTGATATTCTTTTCCATTATGGTTTATTACAAGATATTAACTATATTTCTCAGTGCTATTCAGTATGACCTTGTTGTTTATCTATTTTGTATACAGCAGTGTGTACTGCTAATCCCAAGCTTACCCCTGCTCTAGCTCCTTTCTGCTTTGGTAACTGTAAATTTGCTTTCTATGTCTAGAGTCTGTTCTGTTTCTTAGATAAGCTCATTTGTGTCATGTTTTAGATTCCCCATATAAGTAATATCATACAGTAATTTGCCTTTCTCTGTTTTACTTACTTCACTTAGTGTAATAATCACTAGGTCCATCCATGTTGCTACAAATGGCATTATTTCACTTTTTATGGCTGAGTAATATTCCGTTGTATATAGAGAGACATGAGCTCTTAATGCAGCAAATATTTTTGTATTAAGCTTCTGAGAATTCATAGTGTAACTCTCCCAGCAGCTAGCATGTTTGACATTTGCTGATGTGATGCTCTGAGGCAATATTTGGTGGGTTGGTCAGAACTACTTATTTGGCTGTGCCAAGTCTCAGTTGCGGCACATGGGATTGTTGATTCTCATTGCAGCATGCAGGATCTTTAGTTGTGATGTGTGAACTATTAGTTGCCGCATATGAAATCTAGTTCCCCTACCAAGGATTGAACCTGGGCTCCCTGTATTGGGAGCACAGAGTCCTAGCCACTAGACCACTGGGGAAGTTCCTGGTCAGGACTTTATCTGTGACAAATAACAGAAAACCCAAGTTGGAGGGGCTTGAGCAGAGTAAATGGAATTTATGAGCTCCTGTAACTGAGAAGTGAGAGGCAAGTGGGGTTCAGGCATCGCTTGATCAAGGATCAAAAAAATAGCACCAAGAGCACACATCTCTCCCAGCACAGCCCCTCCTCACTGGCTCCAGGTTGGCCAAGCTCACCTCTGTGGGGCTGGAAATGCCTGGCCAAGCCCAGCAGGTGCTGTCATCCCAGAGTCCTCTTCTCTAGAAGGGTCACATATGCAGGGGGACGCAACCTCTAATTGTCCAGGCTGAGGCACACTGACCCTTTAGCTCAGAGTCATGAATGAAGATGGGCACAATTACTGGAGACTCCTGGGACAACTCTGATTGGTTTCAGGAAAGACTATGGTGCCTGAGCCAGCAGATGCAGACACTGGGGAGGGTAGCGGGGCAGAGCAGATGTTGGATGCAAGAAAGCTCACCCACCTGCTTCCCATGGGGACTCCCTCCATCCCACCAAATGGCCCCAGAGCAGCCTCCACTTCCACACACAACTCATGCAGATTGACCCAGCCCAGCATAAGCACTCTCCTGAGGTTTTTATTCCACAGCGGGGGCATTGGGGGAGTATGGGGCGGGGTAGGGGGCAGAGACCAGAGTGAGCCTCTAGACCCTGAGGGCTCTGAGACTGGAGTTGTCAGCCTGTCCTCCCTGGGAGGGAGCCCCTTCTAGTGAAGGATCAGAGCTGAAAGCTGCACTGGGAGAGCCAGAGCCCTGCCATCTGTCCCTGCCTGGGTCCCCGAGGCAGCCTTCAACACATCCCTTCTTTGCCAAAGGGAGTTCAAGTCTATTTTTCACCACTCAAAGCCAAAGGAACCTGAAAACACAGACTTTTACAGACATACTTCTTCCTTCTCTATTGTGTGTGATGAAACTTTCGATTTACCCGAAGTCCTTTCAGTTAGTCTGTGACCTGAAGTGAGACCTACACATGCCCGGGGATGGACCCCTGCGTGCCATTTGGGGCCAAGCCATCTCAAGAATTCCCAAAGTCTGGCCTCGCGATGCTGCCAAGGGTCCTCAGATCCCTTCCACCACCCCCCATCAACAGCCTAAACCTGCTCCCAGTAAATATAACAATGGTATCGAACATTGACGCGAACTATTGACATTTCATGGGTGTTAAATGTTCTCAATCTTACATAAAAGTACCTTTAGAAAAAGTGTCTGGTTCCACTGGTCTCTAACATAACAATGCCCATGTGCTCTCCCCACATATTTAAAAACAGACAGAGCCCCTGCACCCTACTGTCGACTGAAAAAATTCACAGCCTAAAAGTTGAGACTATGTTTTATTCAGCAGACAAAACTGAGGACGCAAGCCCAGGACACAGCCTCTCAGAAAATTCTGAAGAGGCAAGGGAAGGGCCAGGATATGTAAGAGTTTTTGCAACAAAGATCTGGTAGTGGGAACATCAAAAGAGTACTGTTAATTAAGGAAAACCAGATATCTCAAGTTAAGGGATTTAGCACTTTTCCATGTATGGGAAGATGCAAAGTTTGGGCTCACTGAAATCATTCCTCTGATAAGCTCTTCAGCTATCTGAGGCCAGTATCCTGTGTTTTCTCATCCTGAGTACCCTGAGGGTGCACCGTCTGGGTGGCAACAGCTGTTGGCTGCTAGACGGGAGTCATCCTGCCTCCATCCTGAGTTCCCTCAGGGTTTGCTGTTGGGGAGCCTGTACTGTGATGGCTTGATGGCTGCAACGTCATTTGTTTATTGATATGCAGGAAATATCTTTCATTTACCCTACCCTGTGGGTGCCCTGGAGCTTCCAGATCTCCGAGGACTCTGGAAACGTCTCAGCTTTGATCACAGGAAAACTCAGTGAGCTGGAAGAAGTTAGTGGGTCCACAGTCCCACTCACCAGCAGCTCCCGAACGGGTGGAATTTTGGAAACTTGGTGATCCTGCATGAACCTGCAGGTGAGAATCCAGCCAGGACCATTCCGTGGCGCACAGACTCTCACTCAACCTCACTTCCTTCATAGGAAGAACCGCCAGGCCCCAGGCACCCATATTTTCATGTCCCCGAGGAGGCAGGAATGCTGGAGGTTGGATCTGAGTCTCATGGTCCTTCTCTGCTTCTGTTGGACTCTTGGGACATTCGGAGAAGAGGAAGGAGAATAGAGGTGGGAGCTCCCCAGGCACCGCACAGAGTGACTCAGGAGCCTTCTGTTCAGTGGGGAATGTTCCAACTTCCGAGGGAGCCAGTCCCACCAATTCAGCCCTGCCATCTGGAACGTTCCATCTCAGATCCATTGGTGTTTACTTTCTAAAACTTTGCATTCCTGGGGTCTGAGATTGGGAGCAACTGTGTGTGGAAAATACACGCTTCCTTTCATATGTTCCCGCGACACATAACAGCTTGCTTTCAGTCCTTTAAAAATGCAAACCAAAAAAAGAAGAAAAGAAACAAAGAAACGCTTTCACCAAACACTCTCCCCAAAGAGAAGGAACACTGCGGATTCTAAAACAGAAAGTGCTCTGAGAGGTGAAGACAGGTGTGACTCTGAGGTACCAAGTTGGTGCAGAGGAAGGTAACAGGTGAGGGTCAGGTAAAGGGCCCTTTGAATGGGATGAGCAGGGTCCAGACTGGCAGAACCCACCCTGAGAATTCCACAAAGCAGCCTGGTACATCAGACCGGGGTGAGGGAGCTGGGGAAGCTGCAGAGCCACAGAGGAGGGTGCAGGGCATCAGCTCTGGGTTGACCCTTTGGCCCCACATTCTGTTCAGGCTGTTGCTGGTAATGGAAGAAACCCCACTTGAACTCACTTAGTTGGATGCAGTATGTATTACCTCATGAACTCTAACTTGGAGATGAATGGAGCGAACCTTGGGTGATGGAAACCAGAGTTGTGGGTCCTGCCAACCCTTTCTCCGTCTCATACCCTGGGTTCTCTGACTTCCTCTGCCAACTTTGTCCTCTCCCTGCTTCCTTCATGTCAAACTCCCAAACCCACACTCCACAGACTGGGTCTCTATGGCAAAGTCTGAGAGCAGTTCATTTTCCAAATCTCTCCTCTGGGTCCCCTACCTAGTGACAGAACCCAGATAAAAACTACATTTCCCACCCTCCCTTGCAACAAAGTGTGGTCACATGACACATTCTGGCCAATCATCTGTGACAGAGTGATGCCAGCTCTCCCAGGCAGATGTCCAACAGGAAGTCCTCTCTTCCCAGGTGGAAGGTGCACTTGGTGGAAAGCCATCCTTAGAACAACACAGGTGGAGACAGAGAAGACACATCTAACAAAGGAAAAAGAATGTGCCGGGAGACATGTTTGGCCTTCACAGGTCTTGGGCAAATCATGTTTGACCTGAGAATGGCCCATGGATCACAGGTAAACCAGAGAACAGTCATCTTAGCATCAGTTGTCCCCCAGGTTGTGACAGCCCAGAGTTCAGGGACCCTGAAGGCTTGGCATGGAATACAGGTCCCACCCAGCGATCCCCTCTGCCTGAGCCCTGTCCAGCTGCTGGTGTTCTCTTCTCTCCAGACAAAACCTTCACTCCCTGGGCTGACCTCTGGGGCCCTGCTTCCCACTGGGTGATGATTTGGGTCCCTGGGAACCTGTCAAGTTCTGTCTCCCTCCTCTCAGGTAACCCAGTGACCTGCTTCATGAGAAAGCACCTGTGTTTGTTTAGTGGGTGCCGAGGGAGTGATGGGTTGCTGGGTAATTCAGGCAGGTGGTCCCCCCAGGTGTGGCCACTGGATAAAGAGCCTTCCCCAACTCATGCCTCCACTTCCCCCCTCATCTGCACAATCACTCCTGTCTTGCTGTTTCTGCCATCACACCTTCTGGAGAGCCATCCCTGTGGATGGAGAAGCAGCAGCGCTCCTATGAGCCCAGTGTTCTCGAGAGTGTACCTTGAGGTTCAGCTGAGTATATCTCACAGTCTCCAGGCTCCCCTACCCCTCTCTCCTCATGGAACTTCTTATCCACATGTTTACTTCTGGCTGCAACAGTCCCAGTAGCCCCCACTCTTTTGAGGATAATATTCATGTCCTTGCTATTGTCCCCAAGAGGCCAGGGATCCAGGCCTGCTGCCCCTCACCTCTTCTTGTTGCCACCCAAAATCTTGGCCTTCTCTGCCCACTGAAGCTGAATGAAAAATACGGAGACAGAGTTTAGGGGAAATAGAAAGGTGGATTTTATTCTTAGCTGGTGGAGAGGGGAACATGGTAGGCTCATGCCTCAAGAACTGTGCCCCTACTCCATGAGAAGTCAAGGGGTTTATATAAGGCAAGGGCTCACAGTCAGGAGTCAGTGATGAGGAACAAAGGTGATAGGATCTTGACTTCTTCCTCTTGCATTGTTTCAAAGACAGTCATAAACTGGCTTCAGTAAGCCAGTCATTGAGTCTGGCAGTTGGGCGGCTCTGTGGCCTTCTTTATGATATGTAACTACAAGGGGAAGGGTGTTGTAAGGATAAACACCAGATATGGGATGGATTTAGCATAGAGTCAAAGGGAAAAATGTGAATTGTATCTCCTGCCAAGTTAGGGGGCAGAAAAGCAAACTTAGTTACAGAATGCAAAGTTAGGAGCAGTTAAAGTTAAACAAACAAACAAACAAACTAGGAATATTCAGGCCTGCTTACTGTTCTGTTTATCTTCTTTGTTCTCAGGAAAAGGAAAGAGACAAACTCATTCCTCCTTTTTCCTTTTCAGTGCAACAATCTTGTACCTCTTCCCACTTCTTACTGTGCTCTAACTGCCTGGTCCTTGTGTGGTTCCTTGGACGTGCCAGGCCCTCTCCTGCCTCAGGGCCTTTGCACTTGCTGTTCCCTCTGTTCCATCTGCTTCCCTTCCATCACCTTAACTGCTGCTCATCTTTCAGATCTTAGCCTCCCTCCCAGCATGTCAGGATTTCCTGTTTTTCTCTCTATAGTCCCATGTGCTTTCCTTCAGAGCATTTAGCAAAGAGTATAGAAATGTAATCATGTGCTTATTCGATTAGCATCTGCCTCTCCTGCTACAGTGGAAGGCCACTTGGACATCCCCACCCACCACTGCATCTTCAGAATACAAATGTTTGTTGAATAAATGAAAGATGGAAGGTCACACACAGGCCACGTGGACACAGATGACATAGATGGGCTCTCTGTGGTTTCCTCCGTGGGGACTGATCTCCAAACAAGGGATTCACTCCCAAATCAGAGAAATTGTCAGAATGTGCATGTTACCCTTCCAGAAGCTTCTGTCTGTGATCTTGACACTGTGCTGGATATACAATCATTTTTAATTCAACCCAAATTGCCCATATGGAAGAGCCAGGAAGCTTGGCTTCAAGGAAGAATTCATCAGACAGATGTATCCTTTTATGTCACCTAAGACAAAGCAGTTTAATTGTTTCCATTATCTTCGAGCTTTTATTTCCCTGGTTATTGATCTTCCCTTTTAATGAAGCCCATAATTAAGCAACTAGGAGGCTATGCTTGGTCTTAATGAGTATGCTGTCAGGCTCGGCTCTGCCAAGGAGCCCCCGTAGCCATGGAGGAGAATCACCTTCTCCTCCCATCTCTTGACCTCTTCTGTTCCTTGACAACATGAAGGGCAAAGGTAAGGGGGCCCCAAGGTCTTTCCTGGGGACATTGTCATTAGTAGTATAAGCAGGAGCCCTCAGCCGACACACAGAAGGGCCTGGTCCCACCCCGTTGGGACCAAAGCATCAGGAAGGAGGAGAAACAAGGGTGGAGGTGGACATAGACTCCTCCCACCTCTGGAGCCTGGCAGTTGGAGCAGGAAGCCCTGTTTCCAACAGAGAGAAGTGGCAGCAATGACCATCTACCAGTGCTGAAAACAGAGAATGACACAGCTTCCCTTTGTCTCCAGCTGACCATCCAGCAGGCAACTGACCTCATTCCTTGTGTGATGGACGCCTGTGTTTCACCCTCTCAGAATTCAGTGCCCCTCCTGAGGGGGCCAGCAGCACAGCTTCCTGGGGGGAGTCACGCCCGGCTCTCAGTACCCAGGCTGTGAGAGTGAGGTCAGCCTCACTATCTGCTTCCAGGATTGTCTCCTGGCCAATCCACACATTCCACCCCTTGGCCCAGGGATTGGTTCAAGAAAGAGGACACAACCCAGTCAGGCAAGGTCAGATGCATCCGGAGGATCTTTGCTGCAGCGATTGAGAGAGAAAGACCTCCAGATGCCACTTTATGGAGACAGCCTGCCTAAGGATGAAGCCAAACCCAGAGAGGACAGAGCTGGGGAGAGAAGACTCTTGACAGTGTGATTTCAGTGCCTGGATAAAGCTATGCCTGAAGCTCCATCTATTCTCCAGTTACATGAATCTTCAGTTACATGAGCCGTCTGGGACTGGATCCCAGTTCAGCTGAGTTTCTGCAAGTTCGGACTGATATATGATTCACTGTGGTCACAGTAAGTCTGTTGTATCTCTCTGGAGGCTTTCCCAGCTGCCACAAACCACAGTGGTAGTGGGGGGTGGGAGGTCAGTTCAAAGGAGCAAAGCCCTGTTTCCAAATGCTGGACAGAGAGCTCAGGTGGGATAGGGCCTAATGCCACTGGGTGGCACTGTTGAACGCTAGTCCTGCACAGTCCTGTGGATGCTGCAGGGCGCTGGTCCAGGCCCGCAGAGGCTCTGGGCTCTGTATTATGGTCCAGACAGTTGGCCCCCAGCCATGATGCCATACTAGTTTGGAAGGCAGCTAAGGAGATTCCCACTCCTGCCACCAAGTATGCTGGAAGGAGCCCTGTCCCTTGTTATCCAAGCTCCCAGTCCCCTCCGACTCCTCCACCTGAGGCCTCCTTGGGGGTTGCTGCATAACTAGCAAACCACTTAATGACATACAGTGATAGCAACCATCTATTTTGTTCACAAACATGCATTTGGGCTTGAATTGGTAGGGAGGGCTCATCTCTGTCCCACAGGGCATCAGTTGGATGGTTTGGCACGAACTGGGAGATTGGTGAGCTAAAGCTGGCTGTTGGCTGGGGCCTCAGTGTGACCCCATGTGGCCTCTCTGTGCACAGCTTGGGCTTCCTCACAGTGTGAAGGTAAATGTTCTGAGACCATGTACCTCAGAGACAAGCCTCACCTTTATGACCTAGCCCCAGGAGCCACGTGATATCACTTCTACCTAGGGAGGGGGCTGGAACCACTCCCCCTCAATGGCAGCAATGGACAATGGGAGTGCTGTTTGTGCCCTTCAGAAAAATAGGATGGAGTCCTACCCCAGTCAATGCTGTATATTGTCACCCTGCTTATTTAACTTATATGCAGAGTACATCATGAGAAACGGCGGGCTGGGTAAAGCACAAGCTGGAATCAAGATTGCCAGGAGAAATATGAATAACCTCAGATATGCAGATGACACCACCCTTATGTCAGAAAGCAAAGAGGAACTAAAGAGCGTCTTGATAAAACTGAAAGAGGAGAGTGAAAAGGCTGACTTTAAGCTCAACATTCAAAAAACAAAGATAATAGCATCAGGTCCCATCACTTCATGGTAAATAGATGGGGAAACAATGGAAACAGTGACAGACTTTATTTTCTTGAGCTCCAAAATCACTGCAGATAGTGACTGCAGCCATGAAATTAAAAGATGCTTTCTCCTTAGAAGAAAAGCTATGACAAAACTAGACAGCACATTAAAGAGCAAAGACATCACTTTGTTAACAAAGGTCCGTATAGTCAAAGCTATGGTTTTTCCAGTAGTCATGTATGGATGTGAGAGTTGGATCATAAAGAAGGCTGAGCACTGAAGAATTGATGTTTTTGCAATATGGTGTTGGGGAAGACTCTTGAGTGTCACCTGGACTGCAGGAGATCAAACCTGTCAACCCTAAAGGAAATCAGTCATGAATATTCATTGAAAGGACTGATCTTGAAGCTGAAGCTATAATACTTTGGCCACCTGATTCGAAGAGCTAACTCATTAGAAAAGACCCTGATGCTGGGAAAGATTGAGGGCAGGAGAAGGGGACGACAGAGGATGAGATGGTTGGGTGGCATCACCGACTCAATAGACATGAGTTTGAGCAAGCTCCAGGAAATGGTGCAGCACAGGCAAGCCTGGCGTGCTGCAGTCCATGGGGTTGCAAAGAGTCGGACACGACTGAGCGACTGAACAACCACCTACCCTAATAGGCCAGATGTGACCTTATTTGGAAGTAGGGCCTTTGTCGATGATCCAGTTATGATGAGGGTGGGCCCTAATCCAACACAACAGTGTCCTTATTAGAAGAGACTAGGTCATGGGACGACCATGTGTGCACACAGGGAGAAGACGGCTGTCTACACGCCAAGGAGAGTGACCTCAGGAGACAGAGGCCCTGCAGACACTTCAGTGTTGAGAGAGACTCTCGATGTAGGTTGTTTAAGTCACTCAGTCTGTAGCGCTTTGTTACCACAGCCACAGAGGCTGATCCAAGGAGGTGCATTGCAGCCATCTATGGAAAATGCCTCCCACCAGAGCGGGTGTGATAGCCTTGAGTATTAAAAGAGAAAGGGGGCAGAAGCAGGAAAAACCAACATATACAAGATATACAAGGCATGGCTCTGCCCAAGGAGCTCAGGGTCTAGGGGCAGGGCGGGGAAGGGGATGCACTTTGGCTGGTGGGGAAGCGGTGACAAGAACAGTGATGTCACCAGGTCCGACCCCTGATTGGTTCACCTTGCACACTTGTCCAGCAAGATGCATTTGCTCTCATGTGCTTCCTCTACACCTTCTCATTCAAGTTTCCCAAAACAGGTTATCTCGGCAAATTGCTAAAGAGAGTCCAAGTCCGAAAAATGGGCCTGGCAGTACATGTTCTCCCAGAACCGCCCTCATCACTCCCACGTACCTCTTCCTTGAGATTCCAGGCTCCGTGCATCTGTCACCGCTTCCCTGGAGGCGGTGCTGTCCTGCCCACCCTCAAGCCTCTGGAGCCCGCACACTCACAGCCCCATCACAACCAGAGGCCACCTCAGTGAGTCTTCCCCGCAACACGAGGTCTTGCTCCAGGTGATCGTTTGCCCAAGATGATTTGCCCAAGATGATCGTTCTGGCCACCTGAAAAGGGAAGAGCTCCTACTGCAAATGGGATGTGGCACTCAGCCAGGTGCCCAGGCGATGAGCACGTGAAGACAGCCCACGGGACCGGGAGAACAGAATGCTTGGCCAGATCTGGGGATGGGTGGTGGGGGCGGGCAGGTCTGGCAGTGCCACAAAGTCCAGACCTGGGAATCACCCCCCGAAGGTCCCACAGGATGGCGCTGAGAACCCTGCTCCACTCCCTCCTCAACCCAGCACAGTACCCGTATGCACTGCCTGGCACCTCCCAGAAGAGTCTCTCAGGTTCTTCGGGAGTCCGGGATTCCCTGCAGTAAGAGCTGGTGCATCTGTCTAAGTCGCTACTGCAAATTGCAAGGCGAGTACATGATTACTTCCCTCCTCAAATTATGGGTAATTACACCTGGACTAAGTGTAATAATTACAGACAAAGCGCTGTTGATGCAACTGTCAGGTACGATGTTTACTCAGCAAACCCGGCCCTGCCTTGGAGAATGAACAGGCATATTGGAGCAGCAGAAGAGAAGAATAAAATTGCATCTGAAATATTTCTGTTCTCCACCTCTGCCGAAGAGAGAACAGGCTGTGACATCCCTCTGTTGGGCAGGGCTAGCTTGCTCTGCCTGGTGACTGCTTCCTGACGAGTGAGTGGGCAGGTGGGCCATGGGCTCCCCTTCCACCCCAGGCTCCCTCTACCCCAACAGAACCGGAAGCTGCAGAACCACCAGGAGAGGGCTGACTGGGTCCCAACCTGGCAACACTTTCAGCTCCTCAGATCTTGCTTCCAGGGCCATCTCAGGCTCAGGGCACATCCTCTGTCCCTGTTAACCCCACCTCCACTCCCATGGGGGTCTCACTCCTTCAGTTCTGCACAGAGCAAGGACTCCAGGTTCCAGCTTGGATCAGCCAGACTGAAATCTAATCCTGGGTAGCCAGATGGGCCTGGGCTCACATAGTCCAGATCTCAGTGCCTCAGTTTCCTCTCTCGTGAACTATGCACAACCTTCCTTGTGGGTTTATTATTATTATTTATTTTTGTTTGCTCTGGGTCTTCGTTGCTGCAAGAGGGCTTTCTCTAGTTGCGATGAGTTGGGGCTTCTCTTATTGTGGAGCACAGGCTCTAAGCGCTGGGGCTTCAATATTGCAACATGCAGGCTGAGTAGCTGCGACATGCGGGGTCCAGTAGTTGTGGCTCAAGGGCTCTAGAAGCAAGTGGAATCTTCCCAGACCAGGGATGGAACCTGTGCCCCCTGCATTGGCAGGCAGATTCTTATTCACTATAGCACCAGGAAAGTCCCCTCATGGAGTTTTATGAGGATTAAATAAACAGAGTGAGCACTGGTCCAGGCAGTGCAGTGAAACTCTTCTGTACGACGCTATGATGGCAGACACATGACACCATGCTTTTGTCAAAACCTATAGAACGTACAGGGCTTCCCTGGTGGCTCAGTGGTAAAGAATCCACCTGCCAGTGCAAGAGATACAGGTTCAATCCCTGGGTTGGGAAGACCCCCCCAGAGAAGGAAACGGCAACCCACTCCAGTATTCTAGCCTGGCAGGCTACAGTCCATGGGGTTGCAAAGAGTCAGACACAACTGAGCAACTAACACTTTCACTTCACTTTCATAGAACGTACAGCACAAGGTGAACCCTAGTATGGACTACAGACTTTAGTTAATAATTGTGTGTTCATTAGTTGTAACAGGTGTACCCACTAAAGTAAGATGCTAATAAGAAGAGAAATTGTGGGGAGGGGCTATGTGGGAACTCTGTACTCTCCCCTCATCTTTCTGTAAACCTAAAGCTGCTCTAAGAAACAAAGTCTATTAACATTTTTTAATGAACCAAAAAATATCCATTTTCACTTTTCACTATTTTTCCTCTCATGCTGGCCTTCTGACCTCATGCCTAATGCCCCTTCTCCACCTGGCCCGTTTCAATGGAAAACTTGGTTTCATGGTCTGATCCAGCCTGATATAGTTTCTCCCCAAAGTGTGTGTGGCAACAGCAGCCAGGTGTCTACCTAGATCCACTCTCCCCCTCTTAATAGAACCCCAGTTTGGTCTGGGGGGCAGTGGAACAGCTTTAGAAAACTGCATTTCCCAGGTGCCCTTGCAGTGAGGCAAGGCCATGCCGCAGAGTTTGGGCCAATGAGTAGAGATCTCCTGGGTATTTCTGGGAAAGCTTTCTTTCTGACTTGATGTGTCCATCCCCTTTTCCTTCTTCCTGTTTTGAATGTAGACATAATGCTTGGAGGTGCAGCAGCGATTTTGTAGCCATGAGGCGAAAAAACACACACGCACTAATTATGGTGGAGAAGGGAGTGAAACTGAGTTCTCAATGACATCCTCAAGCAGTCGTTTGAGCCCTACACTGCTTTTATGTCCCTGTTTGCTTAATCAACTTTCTGTTAGGTGCGGCCGAACATAATCCCAATTGCTATGTGCTGCCTGTGAGACTAGCCCCCTCAGGTCTACACACCATGGCACACGGGCAGGTGGCCCTACACTCATATGTGAAACAGATCGCCAGCCCAGGTTCAATGCATGAGACAGGGTGCTCAGGGCTGGCGCACTGGGATGACCCAGAGGGATGGGATTGGGGGGGGGGGCGCGGTTCAGGATGGGGAACAGATGTACACCCATGGCTGATCCATGTCAATGTGTGGCAAAACCACAACAATATTGTAAAGTAATCCCAGGCCTTTACCAGTGACCAGGTTAGTGCCAAGGAAACCTGATGACACAGGCTTCCAACCAAATAATGAGAAGTGCCAAGTAATCGAGACTCAACATAAGAGACAGACAGGCTTTCTCTGGTGGGAGATCTCTCTAGAGCTGGGGCACAAGCAAGCATCGAGGTGGCCCTCGATGGGCCTCAGCCAGCATGAGAAGCGGGGGAAGCTATTCATTCCAGCTTGACCCAGAAACTCTCCTGCTCAGCCTGGGGGACAAATAGACCTGAGGAGCCAGGCCACCACTCCCAGGTCATCCGAGAAGGTGGCAGGCAGAGCTGGGGAGGGTCTTCCTCTGAGAGCAGCACAGATGCCGGCAGCCTGGGCACCACAGGACAGGTCCCTGTCTCGGGCAGCACAGTGAGGAGGGAGATGCTCCCGTGGGTGCCAAGGGTGTGCTCATGGTGCCAGCAGACAGGCATCGGCCCCACTTCCTCTTAATTTGCATAATTCAAACAAAAGGAACTTTTGCATTTTCTCTGAACATTTGTGCATCTCAGCCCGCCCCTTCCCCCGCTGCTGGGCCCAGAAGCCCAACAACATCACGGCTTCTCAGCACAGACTTCTCACTTTCCTTCTCAGATGAAACCTCTTATTTCAGAGCAGCTCACAGGTCAGGGAGGGGGAGGGCAGAGAGAGGCCTTGACCTTGTAGTTTTGAGGCCAGTTCTGCAAAGATGACTTCAAGAAACTGTGCCTGCCTTTGAACCAGCTGTGAGATGAGGGCTCCCATATTCTTCCTGAAGCTGCCAGGGGATGGAGGAGGGGCCCTCCATGGTTGTTCGTCAGTGGCAGCAGGATGCTCCTTCCTCCCCACGGGAGGGCCCGGCCTCACACCAGCTATGAGGAGAGGCTGTCCATGGCAGTGTGCATGCTCCCTGGGGGTACAGATGTGGGTGGAGGCACCAGCCTCTGTGGGCCAGCAGGGCACGGAGCAGGGGCTCAAGGAGGCACAATTCTGCCTCCAGTTCCACCACTGGCTCCACCATGAGGCCCTGGACAGCAGGCTTCTCCTCCCTGAAGTTCAGGTTCTCATATTAAAATGGTGTAAGTGGGACTTCCCTAGAGGCCTGGTGGTTAAGACTATGCCTTCCAATGCAGAGGATACGGTTTCGATCCCTGGCCAGGGAGTTAAGACCTCACATGCCTCGTGGCCAAAAAAACAAAACATAAAACAGAAACGGTATTGTAACAAATTCAATAAAGACTTTAAAAAAGGTCCACATCAATTAAAAAGGTTTAAAAAATAAGAAAAATATTTTTTAAATAAATAAAATGATATAGTATCATCAGCAGGGCTTGTTCAGTCACCATAACTGGCAGTCACACCCAACTGAACATGGTTTAAATCAGAAAAGAGAATATATTGGTACATATGGCCAAGTGGGATTTCATGAACTTCAGGTACATCTTGATCCAGGTGCCCCCCCAATGTCATGGAGACCAAGTCTCTCCTGACTCTGATTCCACTGCACTGGCTCTGTGTCCCTCCCACCTCTCCCCTCCTGGTGACCAGATGCCACCAGCAGTGTCCAAGCACTAGGGACAGAAGAAGCCTCTAATGGAGAGCTCTGATTGGTTCAGACTGGGTCACATGGCTTTCCCTGAACCAATTGGTCAGAGGAAGCTGAAGCTCTGATTGGCCAGGCTGGATCACATGCTCAATTGTGGGTTCACGGATTATGTCACCTGAAACATTAGGCTGGAAGAGGGAGAGAAGGGAGCCTCACAGGAGATCCAGGGTGCTCTTAGCAGAAGGGGCAATGCTGGGCACTGGTCTCCCCATCGAAGACCCTTTGTGACTTGATGGACACGATGCCCTCAGTCTTAAAGACCACAACTGGCAGCACTCCAAGGTATTGTGGGCACAAATGCCTGCCCAGGTGAGTGAAGCTGGCCCTGGCAGCCTCCTAGGCTGCCAGTCTCAGACACCTGTCCAGTGACCACAGGGGAGGGAAGGGCAGGCTTCAGGCCATTAGACCTCAGGAGCTCTTGAAAAAGTTGGGCTTGAGGGTCATAAGCCCAGATGTGTTGGGCAGGTAAGGGCAACTCCAGGGAGCAGGCATCTATGCTCAGTGGGTTTACCAGGCACCCAGAGTGTGCCATGCCTGCATCTGATAGGTGCTCAATAAATAGCTGTTGGGTGAAGGAGTGAGTGAGTAGAAAAGGCTGAGGCGACGGGAAAGCCAGCACAGGTATTATGAATGTCAACTCTGCCCATACTGGTGGCAGGGCATATGGAGTAGTAGTGGGGACTATGGTAAAGTGGGGGATGCCTGCCCCACAAGAGGCAATAGCCCTCACTTAGCCGCAGCCAGCCCTAACCATACTTCAACATTGCTAGAATGCTGGCTTTTAAAGAAAACCAGAAACCCTGGTTTTTAAGAAAAATATGAGATTTTTAAATACTTTTCTAACACACTATAGAGAGAGGAAAATAAAAGCATGTCCTGTGACCCAGATGGGACCCATGCTAGACATTTTGTAACCTCTGATCTGGTCCAAACTGCGTGCGTTCCAGACAAATAAAATGAGAGCTGAACTATCTTCTTCCAACCCAGCCCAGACAGGCGGGCTCTGAGGGACCATGCCAAACTCTGCGGGGAGACCAGAGCATCTCCAGACCCAGGCTGGAGGCCCATTTCAAAACCTTAACGCCCAAAGCAGTTATGGCTGAAGAAGGAATTTGCAAATGAGTCTCCAGGGGTACAGGAAAAGTGTCCGGCAAGGCCTGAAATCCACTGGTAGGTATGCCTTGTTCAGCTGGGGGTTGTTAAAAAAAAAAAAAAAAAGCTTGCCTGTGAAAAAGAGAATTTTCATTTTATTCACCAAAAGGAAAAGAATGAAGCTCTTATGGACTCCTTTGATGAGGCCAGCATCTGTTCGGTAGGAAAGTGGACAAAGTGATATGCCTTCAAGTTAGGAATCCTTAACTCTGGACTGTGTGTAAAATTCCACACAAGATGTTCTCTGTCCCTGGACCCATCTGAATGCTCTCAGCTGGAACAAAAAACCAACTGAAAAGCCCCTAAAGAATGAGGGATTAATTATCTCTTATCCAAGCACTGTAAAAGCCGGCTGGTTGTGGGCAGATCCATCTGTGTGGCTTAATGAAGATTTCTTGGGACTACACAGCCTCCTCCAAGTTCCAGGCAGCCCATCTTCATGTGTCAGCATCTAAAATCCTCCAAATGTGAGTCGCTCAAACGTGTCTGACTCTTTGCAGACCTGTGGACTGTAGCCCGTCAGGCTCCTTTGTCCATGGAATTCTCCCGACAACAATACTGGAGTGTGTTTCCATTCCCTTCTCCAGGGGATCTTTCCAAACCAGGGATCAAACCCAGGTCTCCTGCATTGCAGGCAGATTCTTTAACCTCTGGGCCACCAGGGAAGCCTCCAGGAGCCAGTCTTTTCCTTATGTCCTTTTCAAGAGTGCAGTCAATTTCCCAGCAGCTCCTGGCAGACTCTCCCTGAGTCCCATTGGCACGGTGGCCTGTTGGGCCGCTTCTGGGCTCTCCAATCCCGGTGTGGCCAACTGAATTGTGGGACTGGCTGCACCCGCTGAAGACCAGGCTGGTGTGGCACCACCTCCCCCAAGCACACTGCTGCTGCCCGAAGCCTGAGCGAAACTAGGGCTTGCTTAGCCTGGGGAAGGTTGCCTGGCAACCAACAGTGTCAGCCACCTTTTTGCCAGCTGCTGTTGGTTTGGTTGGACACTGCCTTCAAGGGGCAAGGCCAGGCCTGGGGCAGCATGGTGGCCCCACCAGGAGGGTGGGCGGCCACTCCCAATGAAGCCTTCCTGGGAACCCAGGGCCCAAGCCCATCCAGCTTGGTGCCATTACCACTCACTCTGTCCCCAAAAGCAGAAGCTCCGTGAGATCCTGAGATGGACCCTGGGGGATGGCTTCCATCTTTCCTGAATGCCAGCATACCCGCCTCTGCAGCCAAGAAGAGCGAGGCCAGGCCCAGGGCCCCATCCAAACACAGAGGGCTGTCCTGCTGGCTCACCCTGGTCTGCCCAGGGACAGGTCGAAGTGGAGCAAGAGGAGAGTTGCATTCAGTAAACACCTGCTGGACAGGTGCACACACACACAACAGACACACACACAACACATACACACACACACACACACACACATGCGCACATGATACCGTGCAGGGCCCTGTGGCGCTCCTGGGCACAAGGCCTTTCTGTGTCTCCCATTTTTTAAATTTAATTTACTTTATTTATTTGTTTTTGGCTGTGCTGGGTCTTTGTTGCTACACACTGGCTTTCTCTAGTTGCAGGAAGGAGGGGCTGCTCTCTGGTTGCAGTGAGCAGGCTTCTCATTGAGGTGGCTTCTCTTGTTGCAGAGCTCAGGCTCTATGGCAAGCAGGCTTCAGTAGTTCCAGCTCCCAGGCTCTAGAGCATAGGCTCAATAGTGGTGGCACATGGGCTTAGTTGCCTCGCAGCATGCGGGAATCTTCCTGGACTAGGGATCAAACCCTCGTCTCCTTCATTGGCAGGCAGATTCTTTACCTCTGAGCCAACAGGGAACCCCTCCACCATTTCTTTGATTATAGGAAACAGCCTTCATTCACCCTCCATGACCTTCCCTGAGTTCCAATGTGCAGATTCAAGCAGTTGTTAATTGGGGACAGGAGGGGATGCAAGACCCAGGGGAAACAAACTATCAAGTGCAGCCTTGGGGCAAGGTCCTATTTCCCCAGCAACAGATGCACAACGGTATCTCTGAGCTGTTTTACAGATATTGAAACCCCTTCCAGGTGGGGGGCGGAATTAATGGTATGCTGCCCACAAGCATGTAGACTCCACACCAGTTAAACCTGAAGGCTGATGTTGTTGACTCCTCCTACCCTGCTTACCTCACCACCAACTCATCAGAAAAATGTCCATGAGCTGATCACACCGTCTTTTTCTATAAAACTTGTCACTATCGTCTCCAAGTGGGGACACGGGTTTTGAGGGGATTAACCCACTGTGGCCCCCTTTGCCTGGCAAAGCAGTAAAGCTATTATTTTCTACTTCACCCAAAACTCTGTCTCGGAGATTTGATTCAGCCCCAGTGTACAGAGAAGCTGCTGAGCTTTCAGCATCACACACACATGTGCCTACACACAGAAATAAACCTGCGCATATACCCACACACTCACACGTGCAGATGCACATACACGGTACACATACCCTGCCCTCACCTTTGGATCCAGCCCCACAAAAGAAGCAGCTAATTTATGTTTCCAACTATAATTACATTTCTGAATGCATTAGCGTGACTATTCCACAAACGCATGACTCACCATGTGGCAAACAGAGATGAAATTCGTGATTGCAGTTGAGCCAGTGCTGGGAATCTCAATTTTTATTTTACTTGAAATTCAACACCAAATAATAACAGCGCCACTTGGATGAAACACATTTCCACATTCAATTAAAAGAGAAGCGATCCTTCTTAGCAGAACCCCTGAGGCAGTAGGCGCGGAGGTTGCAAAGCGAAGAGATGGTGAGGGAAGGGGCCCAGGTTCACCCGGCAGGAAGAAATCTTTGAGGATGGGAGAGGGTGGGCATCAGGAGTGGAGCACAGGCGTGTGGCCGTGGTTGAGTGTTGGTTGGGACAGGTTTCTGGGGGCAACCATGTCCACCAGCACCTGGCTTTTCAATGCCTCCCACTGTTGTAGCCACACGTTCCGGGAAACAAACTCACGCAGAAGGACAATGCAGATAGTGGAATGCAATTTATTACACCGGCGGGTCCAAGGCAGAGTCTCCTCTTAGCCAAGGACCCCGACCAACATTTGTGAAAATCTTTTATACCCCATGTGTACGTGTCTGAACCCACCACTCCAAAGTCCTTGAGACTTACATAAATCAAGGAAAATACAATCCCAATAACCCCATCACTCACGTGCTATGTGCTCATGTGCTCAAACAGTCAAACAATTAGCCAATAATCAATAAACCTGAGGTTGCACTCCGATAGATACAGAAAAATTTATGGCCTGTCTGGAGGAAGGAGTGATTAGTGTATGTTTTCTCTTAGGCGATGAGTAACCTAGATACGATCTTCAGGGTTCCCCTGTCTGGAGGGGGTCTTATCCTTCTGTTGTTGTTTTCATAGGCAGTAAACACAGGGTTCCAGAGAAGGCAATGGCACCCCACTCCAGTACTCTTGCCTGGAAAATCCCATGGACGGAGGAGCCTGGTTGGCTGCAGTCCATAGGGTCACGAACAGTCGGACACGACTGAGCGACTTCACTTTCACTTTTCACTTTCAAGCGTTGGAGAAGGAAATGGCAACCCACTCCAGTGTTCTTGCCTGGAGAATCCCAGGGATGGGGGAGCCTGGTGGGCTGCTGTCTATGGGGTCACACAGAGTCGGACACAACTGAAGTGACTTAGCAGCAGCAGCAGCAGCAGCAGCAGCAGCAAGCACAGGGTTCAGAGTCCATTGGAAAGGTGGCTGAGCTTGATCAGCATGAACAGGCCTAAGATGGAGTCCAAGCCCTATGACTTCCTTCCTCACCACTGGCCCCAGAGACAAAAGGCAGGCCTCAGGGATGGTGTTCCCAGGAGGAGCCAAGACCACGGGCCGCGGCTCCCTGAGGGTCAGCCCATGGAGTCATGGTCCCTGGTCCCTAGGGCTCGCCTTCCGTAGGTGGTGGGGGAAGGCTGGGGGGTGAGGGATGGTGGGCTTGCAGCCCACTGGGACCTGCCCTCCCACCATGCTCTCCTCTCCCCTCTCACTGGGTCACCTCCAGTCCCCTCTAGCCTTGTGGGGAAGACAGGGCCAGACTTGTCAAGGTGAGTCTTACCTAAACCTTTCCCAGAGAGAGTAGACAGAACTGTGCAGGAGTGTGGGATTTCAGCCATGTCAGCACAAGGATGTGCACACCTCCCCTGTGGGGCTGGCCGGTGCTTCAGGGGGTCTTTATGTGCCTGCTCCACCCTTGGGTTTGGTTGCTCAGCACTGACCTCTCCATGGGGCTGGCCAGTGCTTCAGGGGGTCTTTATGTGCCTGCTCCACCCTTGGGTTTGGTTGCTCAGCACTGA